>NC_133534.1:81963525-82263525 GCF_048544455.1 Silene latifolia
GTCATTTGTCTGCATAATTCCTCCCGATCCGGGCTCTTGAAGATTTTGCTAAATTCGTCCCCGCTGGGGTTGTGGCAACGATTGTCCCCTGCGCCGCGTTCACTTCTTTGGTTTGACTCGGATCTGCTACAGTGTCGATCGATTCTTTGCAGGGGCGCTAACGGGAGGCCACTGTTTGTATCCTACGCACTGGCCGGGTCGCCCGACTATCTGGTGTGAGGTATCCTAACCCTCGTGGAGTTATCCTTCCATCTGACGGGGTCGTAGCCAAATCCAATCTTGTAATTATTTTAGCTGGTATCTGCCTGCTGCCTGCTTCTCCTTGTGTCAGATCTACCAAAGGAAATCTTCCTTCACCTGTCCTGTTTGCGGGAGTGTTGGACTGCTGCTTCAGGAGATCAATTTGTGCCCAGGGCTCTCTATCTCTCCTTCTTACCTCAGCATCTGCTCTCCTTTGATCTTCTCTCATGTTTTCCATAGCTTTCTGAAGATTTTCCACGCCGACGAGCAGAATCTGCGTGAGACTGGGCGGCGGAGTGACGCCTGAGCTTGATGTTCCTTTGTCTGATCTGATCTGGGCTGAGACAACAGGGGTCCAGGGAGGTAGAGAGGCTTTTATTGTCAGTATGATTCTTAGGGTGTGTCCGGGAGCCTGTGTGGCCACTGTCGATGTTGGACTTTGGGTAGACGATGGTGGTGGCGATGGCTGCCTGCTCCCTGACATGGCTTCAGATGCTTGCTTTTCCATTGTATATCTAGAATATCAACGATTGACGACCACAATGCCCCACGGTGGGCGCCAAACTGTTTAGGTCTTTTTTACCTAAGTCGATTAATTAGGGTCAATGTAGTCTATATTCGTTGGTTGAATGTATGTTGATCCGTATGTCAATAAGTAAATGGAAAATAAAGTACGTAATGTAAATTGACACGTAAGATTTTGGTGACGCGGAAAACCCAATGTGGGAACAACCGCGGGAGGGACGGTACCCTGCCAAGTATTGCACTATATGAATAGGAGGATGATTACAATGACAACGTTTATGCTAATCTTGCTGGCGTTAGGTGTCAGGCCTGCAAGATCTCAGACGGGTGTATATTTGTAATTGATATGCCGTGATGTGGTTGTCTTGAGTATAATCTTGAATGAATATATGGATGAGTGAATGCCCTTATTGATTTCCTTCCTTGACTATTTATAGGGTAAGAACCCTAGATATGTCTTACCTCGAATATGGAAAGGGAATATTATTTCCATAAGGACTTCTTTCCAAACCCGGACTCCCTTACCGATTCTCCCCGATCTCCCTAACTTCTCCCTAACTTCTCCCTAACACTCTTTTCCTTAACGCGGGCACCTTTTATGACGGGCTCTTGATCCTTCTCAAGCCTGTTCCCACTTCTCCTGACCGCGGGCTCTCTTCCTCCTCACCTCTTCTTCATAATCTTTATTTTAGCAAGTGGGCTTTCTTTATTATGCTATTTTTAGCCCAAACAAAGATTAATTAGCAAACAAACTTAAGAAAACATGTTTAAAGCCGATGGGCCGAATGGAACACATGTTTAAAGAAACACTTGGGCCATAATCCACAAGTGCACGCCAAAAATTGGGCCGAATGACAAGTTTGGAAAACACACCATAAGAAAATGAAAAAGAAAGCTAAAAATAGACAGGGCTAAATATGGTAAGGCAGAGGTAGATCAAATGTTGCGGGTTCGGTAAGGGTTCACGTAGTCGGGCCGAGTTCGATGCTCCAAGGTATCGAGACGATCGAAGGAACTCCGCACAAGCTGAGAAAGCGTTTGAATACTACGCTCAAAGTTGAGCACCTTCAAAGACAAAGCTTTCGTGGCCTCCAATGTAAGCGACTGATCACTTGCCATAGCCTTTCCGTGCATGACCAACGCTCTACCTTGACTTGTGAGGAAAGTAAGACGGTCACCATGTGGGAACACTTCCCCACGGATTGCCTTAAATTCCCGTTCAAAACCCTTTAACCTCTTACCCACCGCATTCATCCAAGAATAAACTCGAGAAGCATCATAACCCAACTCCAAAGACTGAGATGGCCCAACCGGTGACAATACCGTAGCCAAGTTGGTTGAATGCTCCTCAAACTTTTCCATTAAACCACTCATAAATCCTTCCAATTTCGCCTCCATAGTCCGCAAAACCAAATCACCCGGGGTTTTCTCAACATCCTTAACAAGAAGTAACTCGGGTCAGCTTGATCAACCGATCACACATGCAATCCCGTGAACTTACATCGTAACTATCCCGTCCCACCACTTGTTTTATCTCTAACAACCGAGACACCCACATCCCATATGGTAAGTCGATTGTTGTACTTAATTTTTCCTTGGTAACCGTGAGACTCGTTTGAATGATACGATGCAACACAAGACTTGCCAAGTTCACTTTTTGGCCCTCCAACCATGAATAGATTACAATAGCCTCATAACTTGAAACTTTATCACGACCTCCTCTCCTCGGCACAATCGTGTTTCAATGAAAGTTCAAGAGGAACTTAATTTTCGCCGAGAGAGGACGAACCACAATATTACCTCCGTCCGTCCCAACCTCCTCAAAATACCGTTTAACTAACATCTCCTTTTCACTCACCACATTAGACCATTCAAGACTCGGATTAATTTCAATTCCGTTATCGGGAACCGAAAAAGCAGAGCAAAAATACGAAACAGAGACCGTCACATCAACCCCATTAACCACCGCATGCAAGACTCCCTTCTTAATTGACACACTAGCAAAGAATTGAACAACTTCAACTGGATAAATAGGACCCAAAAATTGACTAATGTGACTCCACCCTTAAAAATCAACTAAGAACTTAAGAGCGGGAACATTAATCAACCAAGATTTCGGATAATACCTTCCTCCATGAAGAGAATACCTTAAAACACGATTTACAAGAATGCTTTCGTCATGAGTTAGCCGAACACGATTTAACCCTTCTTTTGTTGCGGCTTTCGAAACATCCCGGAGCAAGGTACGAGCAACACCGTTTCGAACAATAACCTCGGGTTCCTCAACATCTTCACCTTCATCAACAACTACCTTATTTTTCCCTTTAAAAAGGCGGCGCCTTTTACCTTCGGACATCGACTCGTCCCGACCACGAAACCGGGGCGTAGTTGGGTTTTGTTGAGGTAAAGGAAAATTAGCGGAATTAAGATCATGAGAAGGTAGTGGTGATGGTGGTTTGTGAATGTAGCGGCTTTGTTGATGGCGGGTTGATGATCGGCTTTTTGCATGTTTAGGATTCATTATGATGTTGATAGTTGAGTAAAGAAAGTGATGGTGATGGTTGTGTAAAGGAGGTGATGGTGATGATGGTAATTGTTTAAAAAGAGAAAAAGTTGTGCAAGTGGGAGGTGAGGTACGGTTCACACGCAAGGGAGGGGGTAAATATAGGCGTAGGTCTAGGTTAGTGGTTTATTAATTATGGTAAGTGGCAAATAGTAATAGGAGTTATGGTAGGTATAGGAGATTAGGTGATAGAATTTATATAGTAAAGGATAAAATTTAGGAAGTTGAATTATATATGGAAAGACTAGCCGTGAAACACGGAAGGTAATTTTAAGAAAATTTGTATGTGATTTGGAAAGATAAAAGATATGGTGTGTCTTATTTATTTGATAAGGAATTAAGTTTGTATAGATAATTAAATTCTAAATAACAAATAGAAATTTATGATAAATATATATTCCTATAAACGAAATTATTCATGCAATGCAATATACAGATACAGTCATACAATCTTAACTTAACTAGTCAGTCATAAGAAAATTGAACGTGTATAAAAACTTAGGTACCACTGATTAAACCAATTTACAACCGTGAAGTCTCAAATCGTTCCCTAGCTAATGATTTTGTCAAAATGTCTGCCCATTGTTTTTCAGTACTACAAAATTCAAGTCTTATATTCCCCTTCTCAACATGGTCTCGAATAAAATGGTGTCTTATTTCAATGTGTTTAGTACGTGAATGTTGTGCGGGAATTTTAGAAATAATTATTTCACTAGTATGATCACATAAAATAGGAATACATCCTACGTCAATACCATAATCACGTAATTGTTGCTTAAGCCATAATAATTGAGTACATACCAGTCCTGCAGCGATGTATTCGGCTTCAGCAGTTGAGAGGGCAACCGAATTTTTCTTCTTTGAACCCCACGTAATAATTTACGGTCCGACAAATGTGGCGACACCCGACGTGCTTTTTCTGTCTAGAGAACATCCTGCATAGTCGGCATCAGAATAACCGACTAGATCAAAATTGGACTCCATCGGATACCATAAATATAGCTTGGCCGTTCCAATTAAATATCGTAAAATACGTTTTACGGCCGTCATATGCGATTCTTTGGGAGACGATTGATATCTCACATAAACGCATACGCTAAACATAATATCGGGTCTACTTGCGGTCAAATATAACAGTGAACCAATCATTCCACGGTAAGTAGTTTCATCAACTAATTTACCGTCTTCATCTAATGTCAATTTCTTGTTCTCGACCATTGGTTAGGCATGGCATGGGAATTTTCCATTCCGAATTTTCGAATTAATTCCTTGATGTATTTTTGTTGATGGATTTTAATGCCTTCATCGGTTTGTTGTATTTGTAGACCTAGGAAGAATTTCAATTCCCCCATCATACTCATCTCGAACTCGGATGTCATTAACTCAGAAAAATATTTGCATAGGCTTCGGTTGGTGGATCCAAAGATGATGTCATCAACGTAGATTTGAACAACCAAAAGGTTAGAACCCTCAGATTTTAGAAATAGGGTTTATCAACAAATCCTCTACTGAATCTACTGTCAAGTAGAAACTTGGATAATCTGTCGTATCATGCCCTAGGTGCTTGCTTCAATCCGTATAGGGCTTTATCCAACTTGAAGACGTGATCTTCAAATTTTCTATACTTAAATCCGGGGGGTTGTTCAACGAAAACTTCTTCTTGTAAATACCCATTCAGAAATGCTGTCTTGACGTCCATCTCGACGAGCTTCATTCCTTTATGTGCAGCGAATGCTATTAGAATTCTAATAGCTTCAAGACGAGCGACAGGTGAAAAAGTCTCGTCATAATCTATTCCTTCTTGTTTATTATAACCTTGGACCACCAATATTGATTTGTTTGTGATAATGACTTCGGCATCATCTAGTTTGCTCCTAAAAACCCACCTTGTTCCAATGACAGAACGATCCTTTCGTCTAGGAACTAAATGCCAAACCTTGTTTCTTTCGAACTGTTGTAGCTCTTCTTGCATGGCTATAATCCAATCAGATTCAGCAAGAGCTTCATTGATATTTGTTGGTTCGATCATGGATAGAAAAGAGTAGAAGGAGCAGAAGTTATTCAAGGATCGTCTTGTTTGAACACCCTTCATAATATTCCCTAGAATATTGTCCATGGCGTGTGAGCTCTTGTATTTCCACTATGTTGAAGTACTTGGTTCATCATCGTTATTTGAGCTTGTCCCAACTTCATTTGGATCAGAATTGGAGGAAGTTCCCCCTGAATCCAATCCGGGTGTTGTATTAGAGCCGATTATAACCTCGGACTCTACACCTTGATTTGGATTCAATGTTATAGTAACATCATCTATAACATTGGTTTGGGAGTCCTTATCTTGAGTCAATGTTATAGAATCATCAACTGTAACTTTGGTTTTCTCCTTTTTATCTTTTAAAGAAAGATCAAGTTCAGCACTTGTTCCTTCAATCTCATTGTCCTCCAATTCCAATTTCGGGGGATCGTCTCTTGAAAGACGAAAGTCAGGTTCATCCAAGTCCTCTTCCTCATCCTATAAAGGCTTATCAAACACGTTATCTTCATCAAAAATAACGTGGACACTTTCTTCAATACAAAGAGTTCTCTTATTGAAGACTTTGTAGGCCTTGCTATGATCTGAATATCCTATGAAAATCGCCTCATCACTCCTAGGGTCGAACTTACTTAAACGGTTCTTACCATTATTATGAACAAAGCACTTACTCCCAAAGCAACGAAGATGGGAGATGTTAGGTTTTCGACCTCTAAGGAGTTCGTAGGGAGTTTTCTTAAGAATAGGTCGGATCATAGAACGATTATGGATGTAGAAAGAAGTACTAATGGCTTCAGCCTAAAAGTTACGAGGTAAACCACTACACAAAAGCATTGTACGAGCCATATCTTCCAAAGTTCTATTCATATGTTCAACGACACCGTTTTGTTGAGGAGTTCTTGGTGCAGAAACGTTATGCCCTACACCATTAACTCTACAATATTCTATGAAAGCTTGATTATCAAACTCAGTGCCATGATCCGTACGAATATATACAAGATTAGTCTTATATTTATTTTGAACACGTTTCATAAGACAATCAAATTCATCAAAAGTTTCGTCTTTTGAATGATGAAAGATAGGCCATACATACCTTGAGTAATCGTCTACAAGAAGAGGGACGTACCTGGATCCTCCTTTACCCCTTACCTTTATTGGTCCACATAAATCCATGTGTACTAATTCCAAGGCTTGATTTGCGCTTACTACTCTTTTTGGTTGGAACGATGATCTTACTTGTTTGCACCTTGCACACGTGTCACACATCTTTTCTTGGTCGAACTTGATCTTAGGTAACCCTTCAACCAAGTCCCACTTCTTGAGTTTGTTCAAGGTTAGTGAGCTTATGTGACCAAACCGTTTATGCCATAAACAGGTATCATCACGAGTAACTTTCATACATGAAAAAGAGTTAGTAGGCACAGCATTTAAATCTACCATATAAACATTTCTTTTCATGTGGCCTTCTAGAATAACATTGCTAGTTCCTTCAATAATAATGCGACAACTATCAATATGAAAAACTACTTTGTTACCTTTGTCGCATAGTTAAGATATGCTTAGCAAGTTATGTTTTAGACCGTCCATGAGATAAACATCACTGATCGCGTGAGGCTTATAAATTCCGATTTTGCCAACTCCGATTACTTTTCCCTTTTTATTGTCCCCGAACGTCACTTTTCCTCCGTTGAAGGGCTTGAGTGAAAGAAACAGATTCTTATCTCCGTTCACGTGTCTTGAACATCCACTATCAAGATACCATTGATTGTTTTCTTTCACTACTTCCTGGAGAAAGGATTAGATACAGTTTTTAGGTACTCAAGCTAAGTTGGGTCCCTTATGATTAGTTACTCTATATACTAAATCCTTTCGAATCCAAACTCGTCTAATAACCGTTTTTCTAACCCTTGGTTTATTTGGCTTAGGAGGAGTTTTAGGGTTAGGGTTTTCTCTCTGTCTAGGAATTTCTCTAGGTCTATCATAATTGTTTCCCTTGTGAATAGGTTTACTAGGTTGAGATCGACAAGGGTTTTGTGAGGTGCTAGGTTTCTTGCTGTAGTCAAAGGCCATGTCATAGAACCAACGAAATTAATTGTTCCTTTCATCGTTGGGTTCCTTAATGGGGGTTTCATCATTCTCGTCAACCGTGTCAACAGTTTTAGCATGGTCGGCATTTTTCTGTATATCATGAGCCTTTTTGACACAATTGATTTGAATGTGACCCGTATGACTACAGTAATTACAAATAAGGTATTCATGAAGATCAGCATACTTCCTTTTTCTGAAATCAAAATCCGAAGGTGTTGATTTGCATTTAGAGTGATCTCTACGGCTGTAGCACTCATGTCCTAACCCCATCTTCATATTATTGTCAGATTGTTCGGTTAGAAAGTTTAGGACTTTTGTGCTATATTCCCACTTATCATGGACCTTTCTAGCATATAGAAGTAGGTCTTTTAGGGTTTTAATTTCCTCTTGACATTTCGTGTGATCTACATCATTATCCTTTTTAAAGTTATCACGAAAGTCTTGGAATCGTTTGTTAAGAAGGAACACAACATCGGAGTGTTGTTTCTTAACATTGATCATGTCGGTCTTAGATTCCTTTAATTGCTTTCAAAGGGAATCTATCTCTTTCTTTTGGTCTAAGATCACTTTGCTTCATCGGATGTGATTTAGTTTCCAAAAGTTTTTTGGCTTTTTTAAGTTCTAAAGTTATAGCTTCATTAGCTATAACTTTGGACTCTAATTCCTTCTTTTCAGCCTGAGTAGAATCTAACGTTGTTGCTTTCTCGGCTATAACTTTATATTTAAACTTTTTAGCTTTGGCCTTCAGAGTATCATTCTCTTATGCAATTTCGAGAAATTGTTCCTTTAGATCTTTCAATTCCAAGTCCTGTTCGTGACACTTATCAAGAGATTGTTCAAAGAATTCAATTAAAGCACTTTTAGATAATTTCTTAACGCGTTTTTTAAGCTCAAGATAACTTACCTCTTCATCGTCATCTTCGTCTGATTCTCCGGGAAAGCAATAATTTGAGTGAGAGTTTGTGCTTTCATCGTCGTTGTCGGATATTAGGTTAAGACTAACGCTGCTGAGACAAAGGTTGGCCACTTCGTCGTCTTCAGATTCCTCGTCATATTCTGAGTCAAGGTCTCCCAAACACGAAGCCATCATAACCTGTTTAAATTCTCTCTTTGTCTTCTCATGTTTTGTCTTGTCCTTGATCTTCTCCCATGTTGGAGAATCCTTGATCATGTGACCAGATTCTCCACACTTGAAGCAACCTCTATTTGCGAAGGATGACTTTGATTCAGTAACCTTTTTATTGGATGACTTGTTGTTGTTGAAGGATGATTTTGTTTGTTTGTTTCGAAATATCTTATTTTTGAAACGGCGTGCAAACAGAACAGTTTCATCCTCTAGTTCAGAGTCAACTTCTTCGCTCTTTAAGGCCATACTCTTATTATGGCTTGGTTCAGCGTCATCTTTGTTAAGAGTAATTTCATGGGCCATAAGAGCACCGATGAGTTCTTGATAGGATAGGTTTTCAAGATCTCGTGATTCCTCCATTGCAGTGACTTTAGTACGCCACTTCTTAGTCAGGCTCCTAAGAACCTTTCTAGCAATGTCCTCGGTACTGAATTTCCTACCTAGGTTTTTTAGTTCGTTTATAATGCTGGAAAACCTTGCGGACATACTATCTAAGGACTCATTAGGCTCCATAATGAATAGCACATATTTTTGCATAAGGAAATCTATTCGGTGCTTCCTAACAATGGAAGTACCTTCATAAGCTAGTTCAAGCCCATCCCATATCTCCTTGGCCGTAGAGCATGAAGAACACCGATCAAACTCTGTAAAAGTCATTCCGGTTGGAGGAGACTTATTGCTTTGGAGTTCTTTTCGGCCTTCTTGTAGTCGGCCTCGATATAGTCCTTTTCTTTCTTCTGATAGGTTGTGCCTTCCTCGGATGCTACAAGAATTTTGTGCGGTCCGTTTTGGATAATCCTCCAGCACTCCCAATCGTGACCTTTCACATAGTGAGTCATCATGTTTTTCCACAATCCCTAATTCTTCCCATCAAAGACAGGACACTTGAGGTATTTGGAATCCATTTATCACGTGATAGGCAGCGGAATATAAAACGATAAGATAAATGAAAAACAAGATAGATCAGCCTCTTTGTGGTTAGGCAATCAAGAGCACGAGGCTCTTATACCAATTGAAGAGTCTATTGATCCAAAATACTCAGAAGGGGGGGGGAATTGAGGATTTAAAACTTTTGAAAGCTTTTTCGATTATGTGTATGTAATTGATTATTTAAAGTTTATTGATTAAACTTTAACTAATCAACTAGTGAATGTAAAACGAAATAAACAAACGAACGAAAGAACGAGGAGACACACGGTTTTTGAAATGGTTCAGTTTCACAAGTCGAAACCTACGTCCACTATTCTCGATTAAAAAATGTATTACCTTTCTACGGATTACAAATTTACTAACCCAGCTCGTACAACTAATTCTAGCTGTAACTCAACGAGTACCGTTAAATACTCGAGTGACTAACTTACGCTAATAAGAAAACACTACTGATTCTTGTAAAGGTTCACGTTAATGAACAAGTAAGAAATCAACTAAGCACTATTATCTTATAATGATAAGAATAGGAACGACTATACGAGTTTAAAACACACGACCTTTCAAAAATAACAAATCGGTTTTTTCTTGAAAACACACGGTTTGCTTTTTAAAAATAAAATCAATTTTATGCTTAAAGTCTCTACTTTAAATGTTGTAAAGAACAAAGTATTTATAGGAAAGAAAGAGCAAGGCAATTCGGTTTATAGAAACCCTAATTGGCCGAATAAAAGAGATATGTTAACAAATCATATCTTCTATTATCTCTTTCCTAAAAGCCTTAAAAAATAATAAAGAATATTCCAAAAGATAGAATATAATCTTATTCAAATATTATCTTTACTATAAATTCTAAGATATGATAAGATTTCCTAAAACAAGAATATCTTTTATCATAAACAAATATATTAAGTAAGATATATAAGATATGTAAAGATATTATTATAGAATAAAATCTTTACCAAATATACCCTAGGTAACTGGTCGGACTCACTTCGAGGTTTAGTTTTCGGTACTTGTCGTTAGGAGCACATAGACCAAAACAATATTTATAACTTCACAAACAACTCTACTATTATTAAAGAGGCAATAAAAGGTCGGATCCCAAGGGACGGGTATTGAAGTGAGATTTTCAATTGTAAGTAGCGGTGTCTAGGGGTGTCATAATTTGGGGTTGGAATAGAAGATCACTAAACTAAATAGTAATGAAAGTAAACAAGCAAGATGATTAAAAAGGGGTGTAAACAATTGATAAAAGGCACTAGGGTGTCATGGGGTCATAGGAGATTCATGGGAATTGATCATACAAACATATTCTCAAATTATAAGCAAGCAATTATTGTTGTGATGGATCGAGTTGGTTTATATCTTACAATCCTAGAAAGTTTGGGTCCCGGAGCCGAATCGATTAGATTGTACAACACCTACAAGTCGACTTAATCTTCCCTACTCAACTATATGCATGGTCTAATGAGACTCGAGTTGGTTTATGTCTTACAACTCTCATTGAAAAGGTAAGTGATGGGTAAAAAATGCAAGGATTCATAGGCTTGCATTTCATCAAACATAACATGTGCATAAGTTGAGATCACAACAAGCAAGAAAATAAACTATGAAAACATATTAAATTAAGCATGAATCATCCCCCATGTTGGTTTCCCCTAATTACTCATTAAACCTAGTTAAGGAAACTACTCACTCATTATCATGTTGAACATGCTAGCAAAGTTGTCAATCATACCAACAAAGTAAAACATGATGAATAAATGAAGATGATTAACAATAATTAAAAAGGGATTAAGAGAATTATACCTAATAATTATTCCAATAATAAAGCAAAGAATAATAGAAGTACTTGATGATTGATTGGAAGGTTGTCCATCTTCCAATAATAACCCAAATAATCTTCAATTACCCAAAATAAAAGATGAACAAAAGAGAGATTAAGGAAATGAGATTTGTATTAAGACTTGATTAAAAGTTGATTACAAGATTAAAGAGAGATTAGATTGATATAAACTACACTAAATATTGATAAGAAGAACATGATTATCTAATTAGACTAATGGGTATTTATAGTGGGGATTAGGTACACAAATGAGGGTTTACTAAGGGCTTAAATGACGATTAAGTTCTTGAGGAATCGCTCCTCTCAGAAAAATATGCGAGTTTCCTTTTTGTCGGTCTTTCCGAGATATGCGCATCCTTCATAGAACAAGAAAAATGGAAAGTTGCTGTAAAACAATCCGAGCGTCCAAGACACGGAACGAGTGGATTCACTGGCTTTTGGACGAGCGGATTCATTGGCTAGACGGGCGGATTGTGGCCTTGTTGGACAAGCGCCCCTCTGGCAAAGACGCTCGGATTCCTGGTCTTGGACGGGCGTCCCGAGGGCAATCCGCTCGGATTCTGAGTCAGCTTCTTCCTATCTTCTTTTCTTCCTCCTTCTTCCAAAAATCCTCGGGGATTTTTTCGGAGATGCAAGGATCTTTTCTCATCATTGCCCAACTACTACAATATGTACAAAGGCCTTCTAGTCTTGTCTTCTTTTTTATGCTTGGTCATTGAATTCAATCAATTTAGCTCTATTTTGCCATGAAAATGCAAGGTTTGCACTCCTTTCCTACTAAGGGGACAAAACCTCAAAGAATATGCAAAAACAAAGGACTAAAGACAATAAATGACCTAAATATGCACTAAAAAGCATGGGAACAAGACTAATTCGGGGACTAAATACGCTCAAATAATGGTCACATCAAATATCCCCAAACCGAACCTTTGCTCGTCCTGAGTAAAGAGGTGACAAAGACTAGGACCGTTATTTAAACTAACCTAATAGCATAGCCGATATGAGACAATTAGCGGGTCTCACTCCGGCCCTTAAACTCACAACAAGACAACCATAAGGTAAGATGCCTTCTTGCAAGGCAAGGTGGGTCTTGCAAAAATGGCGACACATCCAAGCATTAAAGCACATAAAATCAAGTAATGGATGCATCTACAAAAGAATAGCCACTTTCCTCATCTAAGTGGCGGAAATTATCTACAAGGGAAGCAATTCAAGGGTACACACTCCTTCATAGATGCAATTTCTTCAAACTACTAAGCCTAGAAGGATACCAATAAATCACCTCCGAATTGTGTCAAGCTAGGGTACCTTTGTCCTCAATTGTTAAATGCTTTTGTCAAGAGTAGACTCCCTATGGCGTTAGAAACATTGGAGGATCGCGGAATTTCCCCTCTTGCCTAGACAAGAAGAAGGGTTGTCCCCTCTCTACAATGCACAAAATGGATACGATGGATAAAGGGATCGATAGATATTTGAGTTTCATTTGGGAGTTTGCTTTTGTTGTTGTTTTTTCCCCCAATTTCTTGTGGCATATAACATTTTAGAATACTTTCTTTTTTGCCATTCCTTTTGATTTTTGGCCTTTCAATACTTGACAACTTTCAACTTTTTGCATTTTTC
This sequence comes from Silene latifolia, assembly GCF_048544455.1. Classification (NCBI taxonomy): domain Eukaryota; kingdom Viridiplantae; phylum Streptophyta; class Magnoliopsida; order Caryophyllales; family Caryophyllaceae; genus Silene; species Silene latifolia. The sequence continues at coordinate 81,976,493 of NC_133534.1, forward strand.
TTTTGAACATTTTCAAAGTCACCCCATATGTAGTGAGGGTGCCTTATATTTGAAGCATAGGAGTTTTCATTTTGTTACTCCTCTTTTCATTTGATGCAAATTGCAAACTTTCTTTTACTTTTCATTTCATTTCTTGAACTCAAATCAATTTCTTTTTGTGCTCATTCCCTTTGATGACAAAATGTATGGTAGAACATGGACGATAAATGGTTGCATGGTTTCAAGGGTCACCTTGGAATAAACGGTAGCCAAGGAGTTATCACATCACAAGGTACTCTTGACTAGGCCTTAATCCATGGGTCAAAGGATACTAGCATGACACATCCTAGGGTGTTTTACAAGTATTCTAACAAGCAAAGTCTTAAGAAGAAAAAGCATCTACTATGGCCTATATACACTTGTCAAGGTTCTCAAATAGATGGTTTCACAAAATTTTTCTAACATGAAACTACATGCCATGATCCAACTATCATATATACATCCTAATGCATATGATTCTACTAACTAATATGACAAATAATCTAAATGCAAGTCCTAAATTCACATTGTTTATACCGCATCAATCAAAATAATGCCACATAGTCATTAGCATAAAGAGGAAAAAGGAGATTGGAAAGATCATACCATGCGGTCTTCAATATCCTCATGTCTCGGATGTGGCGTAGTCGATCAATGTGAACAAGGATAGACAAACATAATATATACAAACAATGTATACAAGACTACACTACAAAGGAAATGAACTTGTTTTTGGTTTTTCAATTTTTCAATTTTTTTCAATTTTTTCGAAAGTTTTGATTTTTTTGGATTTTTGAATAAAAGTCAAGTTAGAATTTCCCATCCCCACACTAATATGGGCATTGTCCTCAATGGCTAATATGATAGGAAATTATGCAAAGATGATGCATGATTTCTAAACTAAATGCAAGCTATACTAGGCTACACTACATGATGCATGGGTTTTTGTTTATGACGGAGAGTGTAATTTATATTACCTCCCGTTGCGTATGCATGTACTTCCCCAAACCAAGATAGACATTATTTCTAATGTCTTAAATTTCGGGGTAGTTCATGCACACAAAATGCAATGCATGAAACTACATATTGTCATTTTGGATTTTCCATGTGGGAACAATAAAAAGAACACCTCAATGGGGCCAAGGTGTTAGTCCTCCGTGTTGCTAAGACTCTCCAAACTATGATCAAGATAAAATAAAGAAAACAAATAAAGAAGTAGACAAACCTCAAGAGGGTAGGAGCCTCCAAAATTTGCTAATCCTCCATCATATCATCATTATCATCATTTTCCTCCATGGAAGTGGAATCATCTCCACTCCCATCTTCACTTCCATGAGCTTGCTCACTTTCCTCATCATCTTCATTATCCTCTTCTTCTTTATCTACCTCTTCATCAACACCCTCATCTTCAACAACCTCATCATCGACATTCTCATCTTCACCCGGTCTTTCACCACTAGATGTGCTTGGAAAGAAAACTTCCCTATCCGCCCAACTAGGCAAAGGACATTATGGATCAAGTAGTCCTTGCCTAGCTAAATGAAGGAGGGTTGGCTATCGGGCCAAGTATGCATCTACTCGATCATTATATGCTTGTTTGTGCATTTCTCTCTTGAATAGAGTCATGTAATCATTTCCCACTTCAACATCTTTGGGTTTGAACTCTTGATATTTGAATGGGTAGGGTGGTGTGACAATGGAGGAGGAGGGCTCTTCAATCTCGCCTCTTTGTTGACGGATGATGTACTCGGCGTCCTTGGAGAGTGGAAGAAGGTAGTTTGTCCGGTGGGCACTCAATCGGCAAATCTTGGAAGGCAAAGTGAAGGATTTAGCATCATTGGTTAGCCACCCATAGTTGGTGTCAAGAGAATTATGCCTGACCCACTTATACTTGTTAATCATGGCGTCCATATCAATGAGATGACCCCCTTTGATCGCCACATAGGTGTTATATTTGTTGAAGTTTGGATCAAAGTACTTGGCCAAGAGAGTAACTAGACCTCCATTTACAATATGAGCGGTGTCTTCCTTACCACAATCGACATTAAGCCATCTTTCCATCAAAAGCCTTAGAGCATTGTAGGGCTTAGTGAATTCCCTTCCTACATTCAAGGCCGACTCAAGTAGAACACAATCGAGCTTGGTAAAGTGATTAGTGCCTTTTCTTGCTATTATAGTATTCCCGATGACCTTGTGCCATACTCTAATGCCCAGATGGTGGACTAATAGAGCACGACAAGCATGAAAGCTCACAAATTTCTTCTCGGAAATTGCCTCCCAAAGAGGAGCGGGGTCATACTTTTCGAGCATCTTGTCATAATATGGTGTATCACTGAGGCCTAATATCTTACTCAAAACATCAAAGGTGATGCGCCTATTCACATTTGCAAGGCGAAACTTGATGTATTCTGTAGTCTCTACCTTAGTCACTTTCAATGAACTTAAGAATTGCAAGGTAAGGGAGGGGTATGTAAATTCTCTTATGGTAAACAATTTACCCAATCCCATGGCTTCAAACAAGGCTTTTGTTTGTTCAAGGACACCCAATTTGTTCAGGGCATCTTCACAAATGAATTGGTGGGCAAAATGGATTTCTTAGCATACTTGGCAAACGTATCCCTATGGGAGTTGGAAATGAAAATTACCTCTGGATAGTTGGATAATTGAGCGATTTTCGGAGTTGTTGATGTTGTTGCTTCCAAGGGAGGACTTTGATGTTGTTGAACTTCCAAGTTTGCATTAGAAACCACCATAGCCATTAAATCTTTCCTTGCTTGAAGGCTTTGTTGCCTTTTCGAAAGTGTCTTTGCTTTGATTGCCTTTGTTGCTCCTTTTGTTCTTGCCATTGTTGATTACACCAAGAAAAGATTGAAAATCTTCAATTTCTAATTATACCCAAATCGATTTAAAATGAAAGGATTTTGCTTTGTATTTCAAAAATCGACTTAAAGGTTGAAGAGTTTGGTGCTTAAATCAATTAATGTTGCAAAAGGAGTGATTAATTGTTGTTGTGAGGAAGTTTTGATTTGTTTTTGTGGAATTTGGTTGAGGAAATCTTGTTTTTGGTGATGGAGAGGATGAGGGTTTTGGGGTAGTATTTGAATGTTTGAATGAATGAAATGAATGTGGGAAGGGGTATTAAAACACCCGAAAAATTCAAAACAGCAGGGGAAAGACGAGCGGATTCCCGTCGGGACGCTCGGATTCTGCTCAAGTGGGCTTCAGGAAAACTCGCCTTAAGACGAGCGTCTTTCAGAGAAGACGAGCGGATTCTGCAATGTAAGACGAGCGGCTTTCCTTAAAGACGAGCGGATTCTCTTACAGGAACTTTTCTTAATGTGCACTGGCAGAAAGACGAGCGTCTTTCTACAAAGACGAACGGCCAGTTTCAGACGAGCGTCTTCTCAGCTGGGACGCTCGGATTCTCTTACAGAACAGATTTTTGATTTTTGTAGCTCGTTAAGACGGACGAATTCCTCCACAGACGCTCAGATTCCTGTAAGACGAGCGGATTACCCTTTAAGCCGCTCGGATTCCTCCTGGTCTACCCGGATTCAGGTCCATCCGTGCACTTGGATAACCCGTGTCATTTTCATTCTTCAAATCCCGTGTTCTTCATTATAGGGACACTACAAAGGCATGAATAGCCTAGGCAATTGCTATCCCCACACTAAGTTAAAGCACTAAACATCAATAAAATCATTAGTCCCTCCCTCACTTCTCTCAAAAATGATGAATATCTTGATCAAGGCACAAAAATCCAAAAATGACAAAAATGCAATGTAAGAATTAAAATGCAAGTTAGAGAGTTAGAAATATTTACAAATGGTGGTTTGGAGAGGACTCCACCAAACTCTCATCCTTAGTGAGATGTCATGGGGGCAAGGCCAAGGTGTTGTTGATGTTACTCAACACCTTGAAGAAGTAGTCAAAAGCTTGTTCATTATCATGATAAAGTTCCTCAATAGATCTTTGCACTTGTTGTCCTTCATGTTGGTCTTGATCAATAGCATTACAAATATAGGGATTAAAAATCCCTTCAAACTCATCATCCCAAAGACCGCAAACTTCGTCTACTTGATCATTAAAAATCTCTTGAGTTGAAAAAGACAACTCTCCTCCTTCCTTGATTTGGCGAACAAGGCCATTCTCTTCACTTGTCATGCGTGAGCTTTCCAAGCTCTCTTTGTTGCTATTTTCTTGCTCTTTTGATGGAGCATCATCAACTTTCTTTTTCCAATGTAATTCCGACTTCTTCCTCTCATCCTTCCGGCTATAATGATCAACCATAAAACATGGTTCATGGAAACGGGGATCTCTCATGGTTTTGTCAAGATTGAAAGATATGCTTGTGGGAATTTATCTGTATGCTTCCCTTTAAATTATAAGGATTATAACAAAATTATTAATATGAAAACTAGTCATAAAAGAAATTTGCATAAACAAAATAGAAAGATTATGAAATCAACCTTTGGTCCTAGCAAAATCGGCCTAAGAACAATATCGCAATGATATTCACCTATCTGTTGCACCCAAGATGATTTGACATATGCCTTTGTTCTTGCTAGAATAGATCCCCAATTAACTGATTAATTTTTAGGGTTTTGTGTGTATTTTTGATAAGAGTGTGCTAGGGTAAAAATTAGGTTAAGAAATGAATCTCCTACTCTCTTATTATAACCGAAATAAGAGAAGTCAAGGGGAGATATTTCTTCTCCTAAAATTCGGCCAAACCAACCGAAATATAAGAAGAATTATCTTATTATTTTCTGTTTATCCACCTACCAAAAATAATGAGATTAAATCTTCTTATTCTGGTAGTTTACAAAATGTATACAATTAGTGTATTATTTATAAATTGTCATTTATATTATTCCATATTAAAAAGTCTACACACAACAGCTTGCAGTTGATTTATTAATACGGGTCAATAATAATTTATTATGACAATATCGTATAATATATACTTTAACTATAAATATCGCATATTTATAATTTGCTGATTAAATATAACCGATTACATTTAATTACGAATTAACATATTAATTCGTCCAAGCTAACATTATATACATTAATTAAATATAACATATTATATTCAATTTACGAATTGACAGTTAATTCGTCTCAGCTAATATTATTTAATCGGCATTAAATAATCGTCTCATCATCACAATGACTAACTGTTTAGTCATATAAGGCATCAATGTGATTACATTTCCATAACCACATCTCTCAAACACATCCTTTAGGTGTGACTTTTAGGGATCAGTTGATCACCGCCATCAGTATGATAATAACGTCAAACTTTCTAGCAAGTCAACCGTTATTAGGTTATCGTTAATCAACTGATAAAATACGAAGTATACCCTTTTCAACCTATAAGAGATTTATAAATGTTATCACACTAATTTGTGGAGGACACAAGCTCCAACAAACTCCCACTTGTCCTCACAAGTGTATGTGCGATAACCGATTCTCATATCCTAAAATTTCTCCCACTCAATGTAAAACAATTTGCAAAATCCGTATTCACAAAGGTCGTATTTTACAAGTGATCTGTATCAAGAGTAATTTTCCCGACTAGAGTGTAACTTAACTGATAAACGAATCATCATTCGAGCATGGTCATGCATTTCAGTTACAACTCCTCGAGTGGCCCGGAGAAATAACTAAACCTGATAAGGGTTGGATATTTTCCTCAACTCGAATCCTGCAGATATAAGCACAGTATGAAATGACCCAGAAAAAATCTGCTTAGTCTCCAGTTACGGCAGACCATGAGAAAGAAACCAAAGTCACCCAAAAACAGCCTTAATCTCAAGAGACAGTCGATAGTCAAAAGAATCGACTCTAGGAACACAATGGACGTCCAATCCACGACCTGGCACCGAATGTTTTTAAACATTTAGGACTCCATTACGTTGTCACAAAAAAATTTGTCCTACGATGTATCGTTATAATCTCGCATCCGTGATCGATCAATCAAGCGTTTAACTTATGGCTCGTTGAACCCACCATCAATCGACTGCACAATATAATAGCCAGAATTATCAGCTCATTAAGGCGATTACGGACCAAAACAAATATAATGTAATTTAGTTCACTTTGTGGCGTTCAATGTTGTCGGTACAATCCACATGAAAAACAAAATATTATAAAATCGATGAAGTTATAAATAGTGTATGAAAAAGATAATGTATCAAATCCATAATCAACTACTACAACTCAGGAACACGTTTAATTCCCGTTGAAATAACGTGCCATTCATGCTTATCAAAAATCAACGGTTTAGTGAGAGGGTCCGCGATGTTATCAACCGAAGCTATCTTGTCAATCACTATCTCTTCTTGCTCCAGGTAATCATGGATCAGGTGAGCTTTCCGATGTACATGTCTATATTTGTTGCTAGACTTAGGCTCCTTAGCCTGGAAGGTGGCACCTCTATTGTCACAATATATGGTGATCGGGTCATTCGAACTAGGAACTATAGTTAGTCCTTATAAGAATTGACGCATCCATATAGCTTCCTTTACTGCTTTTGAAGCGGCATAGTACTCGGATTCAGTGGTAGAATCTGCTACAACATCCTGTTTGGAACTCTTCCAGCTGACCGCAGCACCATTAAGAGTGAAGACGAACCCGGACTGAGATTTTGAATCATCTCAATCCGTTTGGAAGCTAGCATCTGCGTAACCGATTGCGCATAGCTTAGTATCGCCTCCATAAGTCAATACCCTATCCTTAGTCCTCCGTAGGTACTTGAGGATATTTTTAACATCTATCCAGTGTGTTTCACCTGGATTCTTTTGGTACCGACTCGTCATACTCAATGCATATGCCACGTCTGGACGTGTGCATATCATGGCATACATGATAGATACTATTGCAGATGCATAAGGAACACGACTCGTGCGCTCAATCCCTTCAGGCGTCGTGGGTGAATGAGACTTGCTCAACTGCATCCCAGATGTCATTGGAAGGTTCCCCTTCTTGGAATTGGTCATGCTGAACCTTTTAAGAATATTATCCAAATAAGACTCCTGACTCAATGATAACATCCGTCGTGATCTATCTCGATAGATACGGATTCCCAATATGCGTTGTGCCTCACCCAGATCTTTCATCTGGAAATAGTTCTTCAACCATACTTTAACCGAAGATAAGAGAGGAATGTCATTCCCAATCAAGAGTTGTTAGAAATCTATATCTCATTATTACTCAACATATTCATATATGTTACTATTAATTTAGTCATAAAATTAATTTACAAATCTTATGCATGCAAACAAAATAGAAGTAGAGAAGAGATCATTGTTCTTACTATATGATTTCGGTTTTATGGGCACCAACAAGATCTCCTTCTTGTTAGTTCTTGAGCTTTCCAACAATGGATGAACAAGATTCAAGTTTAGAATCTCTGCCAAAAGCATATACCCAAGGAAACCTCTTAAAGACTAAAATAATATGATCTAGTATTATGATTAGTCTTACTTAAAAATTTTGACAGAAAATATTTTTGTTCTCTCTTGTTTTTCGGTTGAGAGAGAAGAGATTAGTGAGGTTATTTCTCTAGAATTTTCACAAATTGTAGAGAGTAGGATAATTTCTTACACTAAATATTCTATGTAGAAAATGAATGAATAATGATAGATGAGGAAAAAACCTTGACTATTCTAGGTGGAAACCGAGTGGGGAAGGAAAAGGACCCAATGCATGGCTAAGATGCTCTTCACAAAAGCAATTAGGCATGCAAAGCTAGTCTTTAAGGTTAATCATCATGTTTTCCACTTAACATAAACAAAACACAATATTAACCTTATTCCCTCCATTTTTTTCGGCACTTATAAAATGGGAAGTCCATTTTATATTTTGTCATTTGTCAATTTGTCATATGTTACATGTTACATGACATGTCACAATTTAATGTATTTTTAACATATTAAAAATCAACGTATTAATAAAAATACGTCATGTACAAAAATCGACTTAGTAATTCATAATTACTTGTACCAAAAATGGTTTATCAAATTATAAATTACAACGTCTTGTATTTATAATAAATTAATCATTCAATTTCAATTTCAATTGTTTCGTAAAAAATAGTTTTATCTAAGTAATAAAACAATTCGATTACTTAGACCGTATCCAATTTAATCGAATTACAATAAGACACGTTAACTTTACTCACAAAATCATCCGTCAATTTTAAGCAATTTAATTAACTCGTATCGGCATACGATTAATTAAATAATCAATTAAGAGTATTTCTCTATAGGTATGACCTAAGGGGATCAAGTGATCACCACCGTCGCACGACAGTAATGTCAAACTCTAGTCAGCCAATCATTACCGATATGTGTGGACCAGTTGACTGTAAAATATTACATCCCACATGTATTCTTAAAACGAGATTTAAACATGTGATCATCATGATCAACAGTTGTGATCGCATTATTGTCGGAGGACACATTTTCCAACAATCTCCCACTTGTCCTCGACAAGTGTGTGTCACCAATTCTCTTGTCCTATTACTATCTCCAACTCAATGCAAGGTGTCTTTCAGGTCGTACTTGCAAGTGATCATATCGAGAGTGGTTTCCTCGTTCTGGAGAATAACCGTTTGACCGGAATTATCTACCATAGATACCTTCCGAGCGTGGCCACGCATTTCCAGTTCATTACTCCTCGAGTGGCCCTGAGATATTGTTATAACCCTGACAAGGGGTGGACAATTCCTATTGCACTTATTCCCTTCGACTAGCCACAACCATCATAACCCAAAATATGCCCATTTGACCCCATTTACGAAGGTCGTAGTAACACAAATCAAAGTTAATCTGAAACTGTGCCATCTTAGGCGAACAGTCTTTAGTCAAAAGAATCGAATCATTAGAATACTATAGTAGCTCTCGCCACGACCAGGCTATATAAATTTGCCAGAACTCTATAAGCGGTCATAAGGCCCGACAAAGTGTTCCTAACAGTCAGCCTATGTGATCGACTAGTCATCTAACATGACTCTATGGCCCTTGAACTTGCCTTCAATCGCATCACACTCTAGTCACTTCGAGACGTCACCTCATACAAGTGACTATGGGCGAATACCATGTTAATCCGGGTTCACTTTAACGGGGTTCAATATTGTCTCCACAACCCGTTTGGATGTAACAAAGTATAAAAGGAGTTTTTAGATTTAAAAACTCGAACGACAAATGTGATTATAATATGAGTAGTCAATACTTGATTACTACTTCATATTCTATAATCCAATTTAGATCTTGTATGTAGTTGTTCATCTCAATTCATTTGAAATGACATGACTCATCATGTTAAGCCTATGAATAGGCATTGTAAGTAGGTCTTAGCAACTCCCTGCTCAACCTTCCTACATACTTGTTTTCCTTTCGTAATGTATACATTTGCATTAGAAAACTTTCTGAGTACGTGTCTAGATCCAATCTAGACATAGGCTTTCTTGCCTTAAAATAGCTCCCACTGTTTTCACAGTGTGCGGAACTCATCCCTCTTGCACATCCCATGATTGCAAGTGTACTCAATTTCTGTTGTAAATATCTCTCATTGTTCTTTATTGCCTAGAACGATTCTAGAAAATCTATTTCTTAAATAATGTAGCCACAATGGTATCTTAACCATCCCAATGTGTTTTGATTATGGTTTTGTCAAAAACCATGCGCAATCTCAATTGTCAATTGTCACTTGTGTAACACCCTTACACAAAATTGCATCAAAAACACTTTGCATTACATCCTTGATGCTTCTGCAAGCACTTAAGGGTAATCTTTATGGCTTACTTGGTAACTATTACTTAAATTCGATTTGAAACAATTCATCATACTCAAAGTATATGAAGTGTTATACATCATTCCCTATTTAATTGATTCGGCAGCGTAAGCAAATAGAATCAATCAAATATGTTCAATTCGATTGAACTAGTCATGAACCTTATCAACATAAGACTCCTTATTTGACATTAATACCATGTAGATTTATCTCCATAAATCCGGATATTAAGATGTATTATTTTTCTCCTAGTCTTAAATGATTCCCAATAATCAATATGTCATCCACATATAAGACTAATTAAAATTTACGTAACTCCCACAAAACTCCATGTATAAACACAAATTCTCGACTTATCGAGAAAAGTTTTATAACATGATCAAAACATTGATTCCAACTCATTGATGTCCTACTTAAGACCCTCTCTTAAGTTTCACATTATCTTAGGATTGCAAGAATCTATAAAACACAAGACATGTATTGAATACATTTCTTCTAATTGAAGAAGTGGGTTTTAGATTCACTCGCTATATATATCTCATAATGAAACACAGTTCCTAAGAAAATCCAAATATACTTAAGCATTTCAACTAGTGCAAAACCTTTTGCAACCAATCAAGCTTTGAAATCTCTCTTTATTTGTGCAAAACCCTTTGTCACTAATCAAGCCTTTTATTTCGGATTTTCATGGCTCTAAGCCTTGTATTGAGTTGTGACTTAAATACTCTCATGTAAGTCATGTGTTCATTACTTTCCAGAAGTAATCAACTTGAATCAAACAATTTCTTTGTAAGCTATAAACTCTTTACTTTCTTAAAAGTAGCATGAATTCATCATCTTCAACAAGTGACGAATTTAACCTCCTAGGTTTTGAAGAAACAACGTCTTACACAAAACGTCTCATGTAGCCAAGAAAGACCAGTTTCTTACGACATAACATTCTTTGTGGCTCTTTAAATAATTTCTCCCACTCTGTCTTCTAGAAATAAACTTGTTTTCTAGTAAGACAGTTTCACGAGCCACAATCCCGTTGTACTCGTGATTATAGTAAGGAAACATGAGCATTTGTTTCTTTTGAAAAACTTACAAACATGCTACCCTACCATTTAATATCTCATATGATTCATTTTAGATTTAGTGGAAAACTAATTTAGACAAAATGATAAAATCCCAAAAGGATCAAGTAACTCAAAGTAACTTGATTGAAGTCCAAACCATATCGAATAGTGTTTCATTTCTTATCTAACCACACATTATCCCATAATGTGTGTTAAGAGAGATTAACTTGTGATACTATATCACATTTCATTTGGCTTATATCAAAGTCTTCACTTGATAATCCCTTCACGACTAAATCGTGATTCCTTGAACTCTTTGAACTTCTTCAAAGATTTCTCTATTTACCTTATTAAGCAAACACATAAGTCAACTTAAATCGTTGGTAAAAGAAAATGATCAACCTATTTTGGATCAATGATTTACAACCTCGATCTCCTTTTAAACCAAAAGGCACGAGACATATTGCATTGAATACAAGATACGCATATACCATAAGATCTAATGGTTTCAAGAGTACTCGATAACTCTTTGCGTTCATTATTCCAGAATCTAAGGTTTAATCTTGGGTTACCAATTTGAGTCTTGAATCATCTTCATGATATATCATTCTAGTTTGGTTTAGAATATAATCACCTTGATAATGGGCTAGCCATACATCAAATCATGGTGTATAGGGTCACAAAAGTGAAACCTCTTTTGTATCTTAACAAGTTTATATTCTTATTTAGAGTTTATGCACTTAATAGTCATAATTAAGTACAACTATAAACCCTAAACTAGATTGATTACACAATGACTCTATCTCTCGACATTATTTGATGCTAGTCGTCATATTATAATCATCTTATGTGTCGAATACAATGATGAAAACCTCCACTGGTTTCTAATATTGACGAAGTAGTACTAGCAAAATTTATGTTAATCAAATAAACATTTAAAGAAGAAGGTCCCATTAGATGTCCCACAACTAACTTGTTGATTCTTCAATAATTTGGAGTAGTTTCCTTTCTAGCGTCCAACAATTAAGATAATGGAAACTTTATCGGTCGGGATTGATAGGTTTAGTATCGTTATTCTCAATAACTTCACTTTTAACATTACCTTGTATCAATTCCATTCTAATTTTACTTCTTTAAACTTCGTCCTTTTCTGAACGGTTTAAGAGAATGCTCCCACTCAATTCAATGAGTCTTTGCTTAGAGAAGCAAAATTGAATTTCATGAAGACTACTCTTCAATTCAATTGTTTAGTCTTAAAACTTTCATTGAAGTGGTTGCGTTATTTTGGTCAATTTTGATTTCAAACAAATCTAGTTACCAAAATGATGTAACGTTTCAAAGTACTTAACTCAATTAAGCATATGAGAAACAATTGTAAGTAGATATGTTAGACAAGAATCAAGAACCGTTTTAATCACAAATGACTTCCATCTATACTCTTCACAAGAGATCCTTACAATGGATAATTCGAGGTTTTAGAAGAAAATTCATATTTGTCTTTAGTTACGATGTTTTAATGGAGATTTGAATCAAAAATCGAAATGATATCGTATATGAATCATGTAAAGAAATAGAACAATATGATAACGGAATAGTGGAAAACTCAACATCTATCAATTTATTAATACTTGTAAATAACAAGTAAAGCATTTACATAGTGACCTATACCCAACTGTTATAAATGATTCCAAGATCCAAATTCATATTAACTTGGGCACGGTGTGGCCGATACATCCCTTATCAATATAACTCGGTGGATTAACCCTTTAATCGATTCTACTTTTAGAACTCTTGGTCGATAAAATTACATTAACATTTATCTTTAGCCCAAAACACATCCGACAAGGGCACGGTGTAGCCGATTCATCCCTTATCAATACTTTTGTAGAGTTCAACCCAAATTTCGAATAAATGTGTCCATGATCCAAACCACATTAACTTGGGCACGGTGTAGCCGATTCATCCCTTATCAACATGAATTCAGTGGATAGACATTTATCACCCACTTCCCCTACGTAACAAGGTTTGTACCCCGTTGTGGCCGAGTGCACTCCCTCACGAAATAGGTTTTCATGGTTTCTACTTTTTTGTAAGGCTAAGTCTCAATTGTTTATTTTAGCGAGAGGTCATGTCAATTTATTATCTATCACGTTTTAAGTGAACTAAAGCGGTGAACTACGATAATTGTAATTGACATGGTCGATATACTCGATTAAAATGATGATGCATGTTTTAGTTATGGCGATTTAGCGATGCATGCAACATATAAATAAAATGCAAAGCATAAATAAATTCCTAGTATGGCCTTCCTAAAATAGTAAATCTAATAAACTATTACAAATTCGGAAACCAACTCCATTGGTCCCTTGAACTTCGGTTTTGACACGCATCTCGAGGTAACACCGTCTTTAATGAATCGCTTTCTCGAGTGACACCGTCTTCAAGGATCTCCGGAATAAATAAATTACATAACAAATTACATAATTTCCTATTATACATTTGTAATTAAAATAAAAATAAATCTATTAAATTACAAAACGGTGATACGAGATCACAATAAATTACAACCGAATCGATATTCCCATACATTTTGGGCAACACCAATTAAAAACTAGGGTCATACTAAGCAAAATTACTTAAAATAAAATTACATAAAATAAAATTATGACAATCATAAATAAAATGCAGCATTATAATATTTATGAACATGCCCAATTTTATGCTAAATCGCCTTTAAGGAGCCAATAACGTATATTAATCGGTTTTTACGGATTTGTGTGATTTAACCTTTTAAAATCACAATAATTACATAAAATCATATTTATGTATTAGTTAATTACCCTAACCATCTTAGGACTCAAAATTAGTCTCCACTAACATTATTGACAATAATTAACTTATATTTCTTAATATTGTTCATAAATGGACTCAAAATTTCAATATAATGCTATAAACATCAAATAAATCAAAAAATTTCAAATAAATTTGAAATTTGAAATTTTAAACTCATGAACATTCTGCAAAAATACCATGACACTCATAATGTTCAAAAACTTAGGTTAAAAATTTCGAAAATTATCGAGGAAAATCAATGTTGCGGTTTATCAGATTTGTCAAATATAACCATAAAAATATGAGAAAAATTATTTTTATCAACTTTCCATTTTTAGATCTGAAATAGGTAATAAAATGTAACATGTGACATTTTTCCTTAGTCATGAAGTATGTTTTAGCAATTATTCACTAATTAAAGTCACTATTTATGCTATTTTTCATCAAAAATCATAAATCATGCATAAAGACTTCATTATAACCTATTTTATCATTTATATTCGATTTTATCATGAAAAATCCATATTTCGAGCATAAGAACTCATAAAATTATGAAAATTTACAGGTCATCTAAATATAATATATGTGAAAACATATCCAAAAACCACTGGAAAAATCGAAGTTTAACTAATTTTAGTCCGAAAATGACATTTTTATCATAAAATTACATTTTTAATGCCATTATTATATAAAATGAACAATAAAAATCCATAAATTAACCAAAATATCCTAAATATATTTTAGGACCAGAAACTTTAACATGCATGATTGATTTCGTGATATATCATAATAAACACAAATTTATAAGTTTTATTTGTTAATCGTATAACTCGGAAAAACAATAACCGATTTGCATGCAAACAACCTAAGGCTCTGATACCACTTGTTAGAAATCTATATCTCATTATTACTCTACATATTCATATATGTTACTATTAATTTAGTTATAAAATTAATTTACAAATATTATGCATGCAAACAAAATAGAAATAGAGAAGAGATCATTGTTCTTACTATATGATTTCGGTTTTATGGGCACCAACAAGATCTCCTTCTTGTTAGTTCTTGAGCTTTCCAACAATGGATGAACAAGATTCAAGTTTAGAATCTCTCCCAAAAGCATATACCCAAGGAAACCTCTTAAAGACTAAAATAATATGATCTAGTATTATGATTAGTCTTACTTAAAATTTTTGACACAAAATATTTTTGTTCTCTCTTGTTTTTCGGTTGAGAGAGAAGAGATTAGTGAGTTTATTTCTCTAGAATTTTCACAAATTGTAGAGAGTAGGATAATTTCTTACACTAAATGTTCTATGTAGAAAATGAATGAATAATGATAGATGAGGAAAAACCCTTGTCTATTCTAGGTGAAAACCGAGTGGGGAAGGAAAAGGACCCAATGCATGGCCAAGATGCTCTTCACAAAAGCAATTAGGCATGCAAAGCTAGTCTTTTAGGTTAATCATCATGTTTTCCACTTAACATAAACAAAACACAATATTAACCTTATTCCCTCCATTTTTTTCGGCACTTATAAAATGGGAAGTCCATTTTATATTTTGTTATTTGTCAATTTGTCATATGTTACATGTTACATGACATGTCACAATGTAATGTATTTTTAACATATTAAAAATCAACGTATTAATAAAAATACGTCATGTACAAAAATCGACTTAGTAATTCATAATTACTTGTACCAAAAATGGCTTATCAAATTATAAATTACAACGTCTTGTATTTATAATAAATTATTCATTCAATTTCAATTTCAATTTCAATTGTTTTTTAAACAATAGTTTTATCTAAGTAATAAAACAATTCGATTACTTAGACCATATCCAATTTAATCGAATTACAATAAGACACGTTAACTTTACTCACAAAATCATCCGTCAATTTTAAGCAATTTAATTAACTCGTATCGACATACGATTAATTAAATAATCAATTAAGAGTATTTCCCTATAGGTATGACCTAAGGGGATCAACTGATCACCACCGTCGCACGACAGTAATGTCAAACTCTAGTTAGCCAATCATTACCAATATGTGTGGACCAGTTGACTGTAAAATATTACATCCCACATGTATTCTTAAAACGAGATTTAAACATGTGATCATCATGATCAACAGTTGTGATCGCATTATTGTCGGAGGACACATATTCCAACAAGAGTATGTCATCGACATACAATATCAAGAAAACAATCTTGCTCCCACTCGACTTGATATATAAGCATGGTTCCTCGACTGATCGAGTGAAACCATACTCTTTTATCACCTGGTCGAAACGATGATTCCAACTCCGAGAAGCTTGCTTAAGTCCATAAATGGAACGCTTAAGCTTGCATACTTTCTTAGGATGTTCAGGATCTATGAAACCTTCGGGTTGTACCATGTACAACTCTTCCTCCAAATAACCGTTTAAGAAGGCGGTTTTCACATCCATTTGCCAAATTTCATAGTCATGAAAAGCGGCAATCGCTAAGATTATCCGAATGGAACGTAGCATGACTGCAGGTGCAAAAATTTCATCATAATGCAATCCGTGCACTTGAGTGAAATCTTTTGCCACTAGTCGTGCCTTATAGGTATCTGGTTGCGTGTCTACAGAATGCTTTATTTTGGAAAGCCATTTGCACTGTAGAGGTTTTACCTTATTAGGTAAATCAACTAGATCCCATACGTCATTCTCATACATGGAGTCCATCTCGGATTGCATGGCTTCAAGCCATAGCTTTGAGTCGGAACAGGCTATAGCACCTTTATAGGTAGCGGGTTCATTACTCTCTAGGAGCAAAACGTCATTCTCCTCGACCATACCAACGTATCTGTCCGGAGGATTAGAGACTCTACCCGACCTCCTGGGTTCCTGAGGAATATTAACCGTATCATCAGTTGAAGGAACAACTTCCTCCACCCGTTCCTCGGTTGTTGGTTCTGGAATCTCCGACAGCTCGAAGGTTCTATTACTTGTCTTGTTCTCGAGAAATTCTTTCTCTAAGAACGTCGCACTAGCCGCAACAAAAACTCGATGTTCGGTAGGCGAATAGAAGTAATGACCAAACGTTCCTTTTGGATAACCAATAAAGTATGTCTTGACCGATCGCGGGCCGAGCTTATCCTCGTGTCTCCACTTGACATAAGCCTCGCAGCCCCAAACCCGAATAAAGGACAAGTTAGGGACTGTTCCTTCCACATTTCATATGGAGTCTTGTCGACTGACTTTAGTCGGACTTGGTTAAGTATAAGAGCAAACGACAAAAGAGCAAAACCCCATAATGAATTAGGTACTACCGTGTGACTCATCATGGATCGAACCATATCAAGTAATGTTCGATTTCTCCGTTCGGACACACCATTTAATTGAGGTGTTCCAGGTGGTGTTAATCAGAAACGGTTCCACGGTCTTTAAGGTGTTGATCAAACTCATTTGAAAGATATTCGCCACCCCGATCCGAACGGAGTGCTTTAACCTTTCTACCCAGTTGGTTCTCAACCATGTTCTCGTATTCCTTGAATTTCTCAAAGGACTCACTTTTATGCTTCATTAAGTAGACATATCCGTATCTAGTCAAATCGTCCGTGAAAGTGATAAAATATCTATAGCCATCTCTAGGGGTAATTGACAAAGGTCCACAAACATCGCATGTATGAGTCCTAATAGGTCACTAGCGCGCATTTCAACACCTTTGAAGGAAATTCGAGTCATTTTGCCGATAAGACATGATTCACACATGCCAAATGTAGAAAAATCGAATGCGGGAATAGTCCCATTATCGACGAGTTTCTTTACACGTTTTTCATTTATGTGTCCCATTCGACAATGCCATAGATAGGTTTGATCTTTGTCACCAACCTTTAATTTCTTATTATTCACGTGTAAAATTTCCGTGGTTTGATCTAAGATGTAAATTCCATTCATGGAAACTGCTTTGCCATAAATCATTTCATTGAAAGAGAAAATACTGCTATTATCCTTTATTAAAAATGAAAAACCGTCTTTATCAAGTACGGAAACTGAAATAATGTTCTTAGACAAACTGGGTACATAGTAACAGTTATTTAAAAATAACTCAAAACCACTAGGGAGTTGGATTACGTATGTTCCCTTCGAGACTGCAGCAACTCTAGCTCCATTCCCGACTCGCAGGTCCACATCACCCTTTCCGAGAGGTGTGATGTTTTTTAGGCCCTGCAAATGATTACACAGATGAGAACCACAACTAGTATCAATTACCCAAGTTTCGAAACTTGCATGGTTAATCTCAATCATATGAATATAAGATGACATACCAACAGGAACGACGCGGACTGCTTTTATGTCCTTACGGTACACGGGACAGTTCCTCCTCCAATGTCCAGTCTTGTTACAATGGTGGCACTCAATGTCACCGCCCTTGCTCTTTGCCTTGCCATGTGAGCCACTAGTCTCACCAGGCCCACTCTTACCGTTTCCTGGCTTCTTAAACTTTGGCTTACCTACAGTTAGGTCGCCTAGAGCTTTGCCCTTACCTTTATTCTTGTTGGAAATCGTGAGAACATCCTGCTTCATGCTCCCACTCAATTTCATATCCTTCTCGGTCTGTACGAGAATTGAGTGTAGCTCATGAGGACTTTTCTTCAAGTCATTCATGTAGTAGTTCACCCTGAAAAGGGCAAAACCATCATGAAGAGAATGAAGCATTCGGTCAATGACTATGCTCTCACTGATTTTGCAATCAAGTGCCTCCAATTTCTCGACATTCTCAATCATGTTAAGAATGTGTGGGCTAACCGGTTGGCCCTTTTGGAGTTTCGCATCAAAGAAGCGACAGGTATGCTCATAAGTAACGATTCTTGGTGCTTTTGAGATCTCGTTAGTGAGCGTGGTGAAAATCTTGTTTGCACCTTGGGCAATGAAGCGTCTCTGCAAATTGGTTTCCATTGCAAAGATGAGTACGTTCTTTATCGCACCCGCTTCCATGACGAAATCACTATAAGCAAGTGACTCGTTAACTCCCGCATTGGGGCCTGGTATACCGATTTGGCTCAAATAAGTACTTGAGCTTACCGTCGAATGACAAGATTCCGTAGTCTTTGCCTCCCAGTCCGCAAAGTTGGACCCATCATTCTTCAGTCGTGTGAACTGATTCATGTTGTCCATAAAAACTTTAAGCCAGGACTCGCGTCCAAGTGTGACACTCGGCATTGGGATTTCGTTATTTCCAGCCATTTGTTGTAACAAAGATTATCAAAATAAACGTATTCTACATCGCGAAAAGAAGAAAAAAAATAATAAGCATATGCATCGTTATGATTTTAAGTTTTAATGCAAAACTGTTATAAGCGAAGACTCATGCATTTATACAATTGACCTTCCTCAAGAATTATATAAATGATCGCAAGACTCAATTTTCTGTAAATTGATAAGCCAACCTTTTGGCTAATTCTACTGTTAGAATTCTTGGTCGATAAATTTCTCAGAAATTCTATCTTTAGTCCATCATAATCACGAAAACTCTTCGGACTATAATGTTGAGATAAACTAAGTCAACACAAACTACTTACCCAACGTAAAAGGGGTCATATTATGCCTACCGATGAAGAAGGGATTCATAGTGGTTTTCCCTTATAAAGACTAGTCTCAATTTCCGTTTTAGAGGAAGATCCCATCAACTTTATTTTAATTCATTTTAAGTGAACTAATATCTAGCATGCGTGAATGAATAAACTAAGGTGGTGGCTTAAATCTGTGACATCCGTATGTCTATGAAAACTAACATACAATCTATATGAGTCAATTTTCATGCATTTTAGTAGGTGGTTTGGTTTTAGGCGGAAAATGATGCACTAACTAGCATGTGAATGAAAAGCAATAAGAACGGTAAAACGTAAAAACAAAATAAAGTCCTAATGTGGCCTATCTACCAAAATGAACATTAAATACAATTTTGGAATCCATCCTTGGACCCGAGAAGCTTGTCTTGATGTTCCATCTTGGTCCATGTAGCGGGAGTGAGCTCCAATCTCCATCTTTAGTCTTCTTTAAAATTACAATTAAAAATTACATAATAAACCTATTCACATTCTAATTTCAAAACCGTAATAAATAAAGAAAACCAAACGGAGATACGAGATCTCAAATTACATTAAAAATTATGTTTCCATCATTACGAAAACATAATTTAACTAAGGCCACACTAGGTATTACAAATTACAACCGATTGCAAAAATACGTAAATAAATCCATTCAACGATTCATTCAACTAAAATAAAAGGCATCAACTAAAAAAAATTAAACATGCAAGACATAATTCCTTAATTATGTAGATTAATTTCCCAAATCACCTATTTAAATGATCAAATTAAGTGACAATCCCTCAATTAATCACATTTATTTCAATCTTAATTCATATTCACCTATAATATGAATTAATCACACATTATTTTAAACCTCTTTAAAATAATTAGGTATCTTTAATATGTGAACTTTTTCACAACAAACTACTATACAAAATATAGAAATGATGTATAATAATAATGATTGGCCAAAATAAACAATTTTTTTTTATATATTTTGCTCACGGCATCCCGCCAAATCAACAAAATTAAAAAACAGATTTTTTTCTTTGGCTCTCGGCAAAAACAAAAAAAACAGCAACCCCCCCCCCCTTTTATCGGCAATTACAAAAAAAAAACAGAATTTTTTTTTTTCTTCTTTTTTTCTCGGCATATCAGCAAAAAGAAAAAAATTAGAATCTTTTTCCTTTTTGTCACTCGGCATTAAGCCCTAAAACCGAAAAACAATAAGATGAACAAATTCATTTATAGTTGCTATTAGAACAAGATTAGCATGTAAATTAATGAAACATGATTAACCATATATGCCAAAAACTATATAGCAAAAAAAAAAACAAATTTAACATCATCAACAAGACGATTTCCATTTACATTATAATTTAATCCTCATTAAATCAAACATCTACAAATTCATCATGTAATCATTTTAACTTATTAAAACAATAAAATGAATGAATCAAAATGGAAATAAATCATCAAAAACAAGAACAAAACTCGGCTGAAAAAAAAATTTCCTCTCGGCAAAAAAAATTTTCAGCCGAAATTTTTCTTTTTCTTCTGAAATCCTTTTGTTTAAATTAAATTATGAAATTCATCAAAAATAATTCCGTGGCTTAAGCTCTGATACCACTTGTGGGAATTTATCTGTATGCTTCTCTTTAAATTATAAGGATTATAACGAAATTATTAATATGAAAACTAGTCATAAAAGAAATTTGCATGAACAAAATAGAAAGATTATGAAATCAACCTTCGGTCCTAGCAAAATCGGCCTAAGAACAATATCGCAATAATATTCACCTATCAGTTGCACCCAAGATGATGTGAGATATGCCTTTGTTCTTGCTAGAATAGATCCCCAATTAACTGATTAATTTTTAGGGTTTTGTGTGTATTTTTGATGAGAGTGTGCTAGGGTAAAAATTAGGTTAAGAAATGAATCTCCTACTCTCTTATTATAACCGAAATAAGAGAAGTCAAGGGGAGATATTTCTTCTCCTAAAATTCGGCCAAACCAACCGAAATATAAGAAGAATTATCTTCTTATTTTCGGTTTATCCACCTACCAAAAATAATGAGATTAAATCTTCTTATTTTGGTAGTTTACAAAATGTATACAACTAGTGTATTATTTATAAATTGTCATTTATATTATTCCGTATTAACAAGTCTACACACAACAGCTTGCAGTTGATTTCTTAATACGGGTCAATAATAATTTATTATGACAATATCGTATAATATATACTTTAACTATAAATATCGCATATTTATAATTTGCTGATTAAATATAACCGATTACATTTAACATATTAATTCGTCCAAGCTAACATTATATACATTAATTAAATATAACATATTATATTCAATTTACGAATTGACAGTTAATTCTCTCAGCTAATATTATTTAATCGGCATTAAATAATCGTCTCATCATCACAATGACTAACTGTTTAGTCATATAAGGCATCAATGTGATTACATTTCCATAACCACATCTCTCAAACACATCCTTTAGGTGTGACTTTTAGGGACCAGTTGATCACCGCCATCAGTATGATAAGAACGTCAAACTTTCTAGCAAGCCAACCGTTATTAGGTAATCGTTAATCAACTGATAAAATACGAAGTATACCCTTGTGAACCTATAAGAGATTTATAAATGTTATCACACTAATTTGTGGAGGACACAAGCTCCAACAATGCTCTGATCTCCCACCTCTAGAGTGAGCTCTCCATGCTTCACGTCTATCACCGCACCCGCGGTGTGCAAGAAAGGTCTACCTAGAATGATTGGAATATTGGAGTCTTCTTCCATGTCAACAATGATAAAGTCCACCGGGATGAAAAATTTCCCAACTCTTACGGGAACATCTTCCCATATCCCTAATGGTGTCTTCGTTGATCTATCGGCCATTTGGAGTGTGATGTTGGTACATTTAAGCTCTCCCATCCCTAACCTCTTACTCACCGAATATGGCATAACACTCACACTAGCCCCTAGATCACATAGGGCTTTGTTGATCGTTGTGTCGCCAATGGTACACGGTATTGAGAAGCTTCCCGGATCTTTAAGTTTCGGAGGTGAACTCCCTTGAAGGATTGCACTACTCACCTTAGTGAAGGCGATGGTTTCAAGCTTCCGGATCGACTTCTTTTTCGTATGGATGTCCTTCATGTACTTTGTATAGGACGGCACGTGATTGATTAATTCCGTGAAAGGAATCGAGACTTCCAAATTCTTCACAATTTCCATAAATTTTCCAAGTTGGTCATCAAATTTGGGCTTAGCTTGACGACTTGGAAGAGAAAGTCTAATCACAATGGGTTCCTTCTCCTTGGCCTTGTCTTCATTTCTCTTTGAGACTTCTTCTTTTGATGGTTCTCCATCCTTGGAGTTTTGCACTTCTTTTTCTATGTCACTAGCTTCCACAACTTCATCCTCAACTTGCTTCTTTGGTGCTTCATACCTCGTACCACTCCTCAAGTGAATGGCACTAACCGTTTCATGTCTCGGGATATTACTTTGAGGTGGTAATTGCCCCTTTTGTCTTTGTGAGCTTGGAGATGCTAGTTGAGTCAATTGGGTTTCCAACATTTTTGTGTGGGCTAGGATGTTGTTGATGGTGATTTCCTTTGCTTGATTATCCTTTTGCATTTGAGTGAAAAACTCTTATTGATTCTTTTGCATTTGGAGGACCGCTTTTTGGACATCAAAACCTTGGTCATTTTGTTGATTGTATGGAGTTTGATTTTGGTAACCTTGGTTTTGGTTGTAAAAGGGTCTTTAATTTTGGTTTCTCATGGGAGGTGGGGTGTATGTTGGTTGAGGGTTTTGAACATTTTGGCTTTTATATGAGAGATTTGGGTGGAATTCACTTGTTCATTTGTTCCCCTACATTCACTTTGGTCATGTCCCAAAGTTCCACAATCCTCACATATCCCACTTGGGATTGATGAAGATGCCGTCATGGCATTAACATAATGCTTTGGTGATTTTGAGGCTTCTTCAAGTCTAGCCATAGCTTTTTCGAACTTCAAATTGATGGTATCAATGTGAGCACTAAGTTGAGCACCCAATTGAGTAATAGAGTCCACTTCATGCTTTCCTCCTCTAGTAGCCTTGCGAGGTCTACTATATTGTGAGTTATGGACCGCCTTTCCTCAATCTTGTTCCAAGTTTGATTATCGTCAACGTCGGTGAACATACCATTTGATCCCATGTTGAGAATGTTTTTTGAGTCTTCATAAAGACCATTCCAAAATTATTGTACCAAGAACCACTCGCTAAGTCCATGATGAGGACATGAGCGACAAATTCCTTTGAACCGCTCCCAAGCTTCATACAAAGATTCTTCATCTCTTTGCTTAAAAGCCGTAATTTGAGCTCTTAGCATGTTAGTCTTTTCCGGTGGGTAGAACTTTTTGTAGAAAGCTAGAGCCAATTTCTTCCAAGAGTCAATTCCGAGAGTAGCCTTATCAAGGCCTTTCAACCATTGTTTTGCGGTGCCAATTAGAGAAAAAGGAAATAAGACCCATCGAATTTGGTCTTGAGTTACACCGGTTTGAGAAATCGCATCACAATAGTCACAAAAAGTCTCCATGTGAGAGTGAGGGTCTTCACTAGGCATCTTCCCCAAATTGGCTTCTTTCGACTAATTGGATAAATGCGGATTTGGCAATGAAATTTCCGGTTAAGTGTTGTGGTGTGGGAGTACCATGGGGTATGTTCTCCTCGGTTGGTACGGAATGTGATGAAAATTTAGGCATTGTGGGTTGCTTTTGTGTTGGGTTCTCCTCACCTTCTCTTGCAAAAGCGTTGACGAACTCAATAGTGTTTGGTTGAATAACTACAACCTCACCAATACTTCTCAAAGTACCTCTAGCAAGTCTTCTATTGTTTGTCAAAGTCCTTTCAATTTCGTGATCAAAGGGTAACAAGTTACCTTGTGATCTTCTAGACATGCAAAATATCAAACAACTTGAAAATAATTAGAACAAACCTTAAGGATTTTTACTTCCCCAAGGCAAAGAAAGACACAACTAATAACAATCTAAGAAAATCTAAATCAAGTTAACACCGTCCCCGGCAACGGCGCCATTTTTGGTCGGGCTCACTTGGAGGTTTAGTTTTCGGTACTTTTCGTTAGGAGCACCTAGACCAAAACAATATTTATAACTTCACAAACAACTCTATTATTAGTAAAGAGGCAAGTAAAGGTCGGATCCCAAGGGACGGGTATTGAAGTGAGATTTTCAATTGTAAGTAGCGGTGTCTAGGGGTGTCACAATTTGGGGTTGGAATAGAAGATCACTAAATTAAATAGCAATGAAAGTAATCAAGCAAGATGATTAAAAAGGGGTGTAAACAATTGATAAAAGGCACTAGGGTGTCATGGGGTCATAGGGGATTCATGGGAATTGATCATACAAACATATTCTCAAATTATAAGCAAGCAATTATTGTTGTGATGGATCGAGTTGGTTTATATCTTACAATCCTAGGAAAGTTTGGGTCCCGGAGCCGGATCGATTAGATTGTACAACACCTACAAGTCGACTTAATCTTCCCTACTCAACTATATGCATGGTCTAATGAGACTCGAGTTGGTTGATGTATTACAAGTCTCATTGAAAAGGTAAGTGATGGGTAAAAAATGCAGGGATTCATAGGCTCGCATTTCATCAAACATAACATGTGCATAAGTTGAGATCACAACAAGCAAGCAAATAAACTATGAAAACATATTAAATTAAGCATGAATCATCCTCAATGTTGGTTTCCCCTAATTACCCATTCACCCTAGTTAAGGAAACTACTCACTCATTATCATGTTGAACATGCTAGCAAGGTTGTCAATCATACCAACAAAGTAAAACATGATGAATAAATGAAGATGATTAACAATAATTAAAAAGGGATTAAGAGAATTATACCTACTAATGATTCCAATAATAAAGCAAAGAATAATAGAAGTACTTGATGATTGAATGGAAGGTTGTCAATCTCCCAATAATAACCCAAATAATCTTTAATTACCCAAAATAAAAGATGAACAAAAGAGAGATTAAGGAAATGAGATTTGTATTACGACTTGATTAAAAGTTGATTACAAGATTAAAGAGAGATTAGATTGATATAAACTACACTAAAGATTGATAAGAAGAACATGATTATCTAATTAGACTAATGGGGTATTTATAGTGGGGATTAGGTACACAAATTAGGGTTTACTAAGGGCTTAAATGACGATTAGTCCTTGAGGAATCACTCCTCTCAGAAAAATATGCGAGTCTCCTTTTTGTCGGTCTTTCCGAGATATGCGCATCCTTCATAGAACAAGACAAATGGAAATTTGTCTTTGTAACACAATCCAAGCATCCAAGGCACGGGACGAGCGGATTCTCCGGCTTTTGACGAGCGGATTCATTGGGCGGACGGGCGGATTGTGGCCTTGTTGGACGAGCGTCCCTCGCAAAAGAGGCTCGGATTCCTGGTCTTGGACGGGCGTCCCAAGGGCAATCCGCTCGGATTCTCGAGTCAGCTTCTTCCTTTCTTCTTTTCTTCCTTCTTCTTCCAACAATCCTCGGGGATTTTGTCGGAGATGCAAGGATCTTTTCTCATCATTGCCCAACTACTACAATATGTACAAAGGCCTTCTAGTCTTGTCTTCTCTTTGATGCTTGGTCATTGAATTCAATCAATTTAGCTCTATTTTGCCATGAAAATGCAAGTTTTGCACTCCTTTCCTACCAAGGGGACAAAACCTCAAAGAATATGCAAAAACAAAGGACTAAAGACAATAAATGACCTAAATATGCACTAAAAAGCATGGGAACAAGGCTAATTCGGGGACTAAATACGCTCAAATAATGGTCACATCAGTAACACGAGATGTCACGGCTTATAAGCCTCGTGACTCGTGCAAACCCTAGCTCAATATATAGGTCAGAATTTAGGTTTTAAAAGAGGTTTTGTTGAAAACCTAATTAGTAGCAAGGTCCAACTCATAAGTTGGTCCAGAACAACCACTAGTCAACGTCCAATATAAAACCAAACTCCCCACTAAACCGGGCTTTATTATATAAATACTTTTATCAAAACATTTAAAATAAACTATAAACAATTTTCAAAAACAATTTTGAAACATTATAAGTCGTGTATAATAAACTCAGCATCTCAATGTTAGAGTAGGGGAGCTATAACATTGAGCTCTTTTACTAGTAATGTTATAGCTGCAAAGCTATAACTTTACCAATTCAAGAAACTCATTCTTAATTATCATTACGAGATAATCACCTATACTATTCTAATCTTCAAGGAGATCTTCAAGTATAGGCTACGTCATCATCCAAGCTTGATTAATCTTTAGACGAACTTCGTCTTTACATAAATCTTGAATGCATCTATATATCGTTTGATCTTGAAAAGAGGCTTGAACATTTCATACTATCATCACAATCTCCTTTGTTGCTTGCTTGAAATAAGTTGATTCTAAAACAATTAGACATACGATTACGCGCAACAAGTATATAAAATATAAAACACCTTGTCATCATCAAAACATAAACATATAAACTATATGGTTCAACACAAGTTATGTTGCTTCTCTCTTTCGCATTGCTATCAAATCCCAAGGCTTGTGTCATTGGATTTCTAAGTTCTTTTACGTCGTTGAGACCGTCGCATTGTGGGTAAGCTTATAGTATGATTTTTATGTTGTTTCATTGATTTTGGTTGAAACCATAATTGGGTATTTTGGGGGTTTTGGGAGTATAGTGGTTGTAGATGGGAATTGTATGATTGTGTGGTTTATACAAGGTGATTTCGTAGAGGAACATTTCTGTTTAGCTGATTGTGACGATCTTGGTGATTACTTTTCCGGGTAGGGTTTCCTTACTCAGTTATTGGTTACATTTTGTATTTCATGGTTAATTGTTGATGGTTGTTTAATGTTGTTGATCTATATTGTATTGGAATTGGTAATTGGTAATTGTTGAGGTATAGTTGGTTGGTTGTGTTTGTCTATGGTTCGCGAGGTGTGTCCTCGGCTGAGTGGAGTCACTTGCGGGAGTGGCTTCATGCCCTTGATTCGCCCTTTGTGGAACCCGCCACAAAAGGGGATGTGCACATTAAGGAACTTGGGTTTGTGCTCGATATTGATGAGCGGGGCTTGGGTGGGAACGGCTGCGGTCCCCCATTGGCGGTGAGGATTACTGGTTGTTGTCGTAATCTGGTAGGACTAGACCTTCTGGCTAGTCAGTTGATTGGTGATGTGACAGAGTCGGGTGATTATATGAATTGTTCATATTCCTTTATCTTATATTGTGTAATAATTAACTGACCCCGTTTAAAGGTTTTAAAAACTGTGGTGATGCATTCGGGGACGGTGAGCAGTCATTGAGCAGGTATGAGATGAATTGCGAGAGGGAAAGCCGGGACCGAGTCACCACGTGTCACTTAGAGTCTTCCGTTGTGTCATTGACCTTTATATTTCATTTAGTTGGTTTTGGTACTTGGAACAATTGTATTTTCATTTGACAGTTTTGGTTTTGGTTTGTATCTCACTAAACTTAATTAATAAAGTACGTTCTTTTATAGTCCTTTTGATATACATTGCCTCGGGTAACCGAGATGGTAACACTTTCATGCATTGGGTGGTCTTGGTAAGGCACATTAGTGTATGGGGGTGTTACACCCGTCCTTAGTAATGGGACGCCCGGTCCGACTCTGGGTCGCCCGTCCTTCCTTGCAGATTTCTTTCTTCTTCATTTGGCTGCCTCGTGATCCGTGGGGATCATTGAGGAGCCGTGGGGGTCCATTATTATTGCCCAATTATTTGTTCTATCAACTTAGGCCTTTAGAATCGGTCGCCTCTTTGATGCTTGGTCCTTAGATGTGATCAATTTAGCTCTGTTTTGCTCCATACACGCAACGCTAGTCCTCCTTCCTTACCAAGGGCACAAAACCTCATAGAATATGCAAAGTAGGAAGCTTAAGATAGAAACGGCCCTAATACATGCAAGAATGCATATGAACGAGGCTAGTTAGGGGACTAAATGTGTGTAAATACGACTCACATCATTACGTTAAGGGTTTCATTTCATTTTCAATGAATACATAGGCAATCCTTCACGGGACACAACCCAATCAATTTCTGATCAAAATGTAAAGAGAAGGACATTTGCTTTGGCACTTGGAATTCGAAAGAATAAATAAAGGGATCTGATTTTTTAGTTCCTAACTAAAAACAATCGATTTATTCATCTATTAATAATACGCCAAATAATATATAAATGCTGAAATAAAATGCTAGGCTAGGATTCTAAAAATCCCGTCATTTATTACAAACGATAGTAATAATAATAAATAATACAACGACTTAGGCTATTCCTATTCTTCCATCTTTTTTTTTTGGTGCAATGTAAGCTTTTATTAATGAATGACAAATCATAGGCAGTGAATACAATTTCTCGACTACACTCTTTTTGCAATGCTTAGCTAATTAAACAATTACATACGAATGCCGAACTTTAGTAGCCATCTACGATCGCTATTAAGAAAAATAGGACTAATCTTGTGCAATATACGAGCCCTGATCATATTCTTCAAATCATTGACAATCTTAACAGGTAGAGTAAGATATAAGCTCAACCTGCAAGAATTCCTTTCCTACCAAATTTAATACCAGCAAGCAACACATGCCATTCGGAGCACCCAGAAGTGAGCTCCTTATAATCTCAAATGCAACCAATGTTCAATGCCACTGATAATCTGGTAACTATATGTGCATAACATAAACAAGTGTGTATGAGATTCCACATCCTGCTCACATAAGACACAGCTATCCTGATCACAAATACCCAGATGCATTAGTTTCTCCCTGGTATTCAACCCCTTCTGCATAACTAACCAACCATTGAAGGAATGTTTAGGCACATTCCAAGTATCCCACACAGTTTTATACCACTGGACAGGGGGGTGTGGTCCCTACAGCCAGTGATAACCGGTCCTAATACAATACCCTTTAGAATCAGGCATCCATTGTCCATTAATATAGCCACCTCTCAAAGTATCCTTAACTCTGCAAATATTCCTCCAGTTCAAGTTGGAATCAGGAGGAGGTTGATAAGAATTCCAGTCAGTACCTTTTAGATACACATGATCAATCCAAATAACCCAAAGCCTATCGGCCTTAGTATAAATCCAGTTGACCAACTTCCCAACAGTTGCAATGTTCCACACCTCAGCTTCCTTTATATTCAATCCTTCCTCTTGCTTACTGCAGCAAACTTTTTCCCAAGCCACTAGAGGAATACTGTGATACTCAGTATCACCACTCCATAAATAGTTCCTGCAAATAGCTTATATCCTTTTGATAACACCTTTGGGGATTAAAAAAATAGAGGCCCAATAATTATGGAGAGTATTAAGCACGGAAGAAATAAGCATAAGTCTACCTGCATAGCTAAGCTTCCTTGCACCTATAGCTCTCACTCTAGTCACTATTCTTTCAAAAAGGATGTTACAGTCTTGCCTTGTCAATCTCCCTGGCTGAATTGGAACTCCCAGGTATTTAAAAGGTAATAATCTCTCCTGGAAGCTAGAAACTTGAGTAATATCTTATTTCAGATCCTTAAAAACTCCATTGAATACCACCTCAGATTTAGAGGCATTAACTTTCAAACCAGATGCATCAGAGAACTATTCTTCCATCTTTCCTTTGCCTTTGTCATTTCGATCATACTTCTTGTCTCGGCCTCGAGGGGGACGCTCTTGCGTTATCTCCGACCTAATCACCAACGATATTTCTTGAGGCCTAGTCTTCCCATTTCGATCCACAATCATCTTCTCAATAGGAGCACTCTTTGGTTTCTTCTTAGGGCGGACGACTCGGAATCCAGCTTCTTCTTCTTCTTCTTTTGTTAAGTACTTCTAGTTCTCCTTCGCCACCTCGTGGATCTTGTAATCAATCGGCTCACGCTTCCTCAATTTCTTGCGCTCTCCCATGGTGCTAGCCTTGACCCACTCCAAATAAGAGTCTGACACCCACAACAAACCAACCGGGACATGAATTAACCACATGTTCCTTTGAGTCCAGTGCAAAGCCCACTCACGACAAGTCTCAGACGTATGCGCCAAAGCCACCTGTGGAATAGTGTCAAGCTTCAGGATTTTCTACCTCATACCATCCTACCTCATTAGCCTCTCCGGGAAAAGATGGGCCATGAACTCTAAGACTGCGATACGAATGGATTGAATAGGATCCAAGTATGATACTCTTGTTAATGCTCTGAGATGCCACCAAGGAACAACCCATCTAATCAGCAGACCTCCTTCATTCTTTAGTTTGTTCTCCCAGTAGTTGCAAACTCGAGTGAAATCCACCATTTACAACCTCATCCTCATCAAGATCGATCGTGATCGATATCCAGGCACGTCAATTGGGGCTCGATCAATTGCAGCCTTTCCATGTGCCAAATCTGCAAAAGGTGACAAGTATCAATGTCCCATCTTAAAAAAAATAAAAAAAAATAATAGAAGAAAACAAACAAACAAAAGAAATAAACGAAAGCATTTTCCCTGTAAAATGATAGGACTTCCAAGATACGGAAGCTCACGATTAGCCTTCCGACTATCCAACCCTAGGATAGTCTCTCCTAATACCAGGCAAGCTGGGCTCTTACGCAGCTCCATTTGCTCAATGATACCCAAAAACCGCGGGTCACCTCTCATCTCCGCGTCTAAATGGCCCCTTAAGACAAAACAATGAAGAAGTCAAAATCCAAAGACTCTGCGCCTCGCAGCATAATAAATAGAAGGGTCCTCCCTATCTATAAAGCAGTCAATAAAATCAAAGATCCAGACACCCTTGGAAGTTACCAGACGATCAACTTCAGCTTTGTTCGATCCATGAAGATCCCTGAACTTATTCTTATACCCTTGGGACCTAGATGCCAACGCCGGGAAAATTTCTATATCCCATCCTCTAATTGCTACGAATTCTTCGGGAAAAGGACAAATTTCACCTCCATAAAAGGCGAAAACATGATACCCCGGGTTCCAATATTCAAGACAAGCATCAAGAAAGGGTCTTACCACTTTCACCTGTTTAAAACTCATAATGGATCCGAAAATACCCATTGTTGGAAAATGTGACCTCAACAATAGTGCGATCACATGATTTAATATCATAATTAAATCTCATACGTAAGGGATGATTCTTTATATAGTCAACTGATCGTCATTAATCGGTAATGATTGGCTAACTAGAGTTTGACATTACTGTCGTGTGACGGTGGTGGTCAGATGATCCCTTTAGGTCACACCTATAGGATGAGGCCCAAATGGATATTTAATTAACTGTATGCGATACGGATTGATTAATTCCTTAATTATGGGAGTGCGATTTTACGACTTATTGTAATGTGATTAAATAAGATTTTATTTAGTAATTAAGTGTTAAATTACTAAATTAGTTGAGGTATTATATAAGTTTTGAGGTAGAGGTAATTAGTTATTTAAAGATACAAGAAGTTGTAATTTTAAATAAATAGTAATTATAGGACCCATTATATGTTGATATAATGGTAGTATACTACTCAAAGGTGGAGTGTATATTATATTATTAATTATAATATTTAAGTGTTAAATAATTACATTAATAATTAATTATTTAAGATAGTTAAACATATGACTTATAAGCATTTGTGGGACAAATGACAAAAGGCAAAAATGGACCAAAATTGGTCCATATTTCCGGCCAAATAAGAGAGCAAAAGATGCCCCCTTTGTCTTCTGTTTATTTTAGTTTGAGTGTGATAGTGACTTGTCATATGAACTTTAATCATGCTAATTCTTACACTACTCTACCTACGTTATACAAATGAGTAAAATCAAAAGGGAAAAGATTCCCCACATCGAAAAGGGGCACCGGTTTTTGCTCCTTAAGTAGAGCTTTTGTTGCTCAATTTTTCCTACTTGGTTTTTACTTGTTTTTCCACTTATTTTCCCTCACATGCAAATTGCTAAAAAATCTCTCAAATACTAATACTCTCCAACTATTACTAGAGGTTGTAACAATAGAAATATTAGTAAAATTAAGGTAACATTTCTACTACTTATCTAGTTAATATTAGTAGGAATTTTTGGGATTAATCTTGGGTGCAACTTATTGGAGTGTCTTCTATACTTGGAGTCTTAGGAGGATCATCCATCATATTTAGCTCAAGAACAAGTGAAGGAAGGTGACCTTACTTGTGCCCATATTTTCGAACCAACAACCAATGTAAGGGACATTGTTTTTCTTATAAATCTCTTATTTTGTTATGCATGCACTAGATCTAAAGAACAAATAATTAAGAAGTTTAATTAGTTCATTATTAGAGGATTCTAATATGAGGTAAACAAACCTACAAGTGGTATCAGAGCATAAGGATGTTGCATGCATAACCGGTTATTGTTTTTCCGAGTTAAAGAGTTAACATATAAAACTAAAAATTTGTGATTTATAAGTATAAGCTACGAAATCACCATGCATGTTATATATTCTAGTCCTAAAATGTTTTAGGTCATTTTTATGATTTATGAAAATTTATTGCTCATTTTAATGATTTTTGGTCATTTTATTACATTTTTATGACTAAAATGGGAATTAAAATGCTAAAAATAGTTAAACTAAGTTTATGACCTTGAACATTTTATATGACCTCACATGCATATTTTACAAATTGTGTGTAAAATCTCGTATTAATTGGATTAATATTGCATGATTTATGATTTTTTATGAGATAAAAATGGATTAAAAGAGGTTAAATGGTTAAAAATAGTTATATTTCGAATTAGGCTATGAAACTTTAATATATTGTCACATGCATAATTTACAGAGTCTATGTAAATTTCGAGATTAAATGGCATAAATAGTGACTATTTTGGCATAAATAGCTAAAACGTATTGCATGGCATGAGAACATTATTTTAGGTTGCATAAATATCCCACTAATCAGATCTATGGTTGTAAAAATTATTGCATTAATTTTCGGATACTTTAAATGTTTTATGAGATAAAACCGATAAAATGCAACTATATTTTCTCAAAAATTAATTAGAAAATTTTAACCATGAGTTTTGACATTATAAGTGTCATGGAATTATTCCAGAATGTTCAAAAATTTAAAATTCAAATTTTGAAATTTTTATAATTTAATTTGGGTTTATTTCATAAATATTATGATTTTAAGGTAAAAAATGAGCATAAAATTAAATCAAGTTAAATTATTGTCCAAAATTGAGTGATGACTGATTTTTGAGTCCTAAAAAGTGTTAGGATAATTAACCTGAGCTTAGATGTGATTTATGTGTTAATTAGTGATTTTAAAAGGTAATTATCACGCATTTCCATAAAACTGGGTTATATGTACGACATAAGTTAAATAGGGCGATTTGGCACATCATTTGGCATGATAGGTACATATTATAATGTTACATATTTCAATTGTGGAATGTCTTTTATTTATATAATTTTAAATTATGTAATTTTATCTTAGTATGGCCTTAGTTTTAATCGATATTACCCGTAATGAAAGGGAATATTGATTTGGTTGTAATTTAATGTGATCTCGTATCACTTTTATTTCATTAGTTTTTCCATTTTAAAAATGTATAATAGTAATAGATTTGTATTTTAATTATTATTTGTAATTATGGAGTATCTTCAAGACGGTGCCATTCGGAAAGGTGATACGACGAAGGCGGTGTCTTGGGAAGTGTGCCATTTGAAGATTCAAGGGACCAAAGGAGTTGGTTTCCGAATATGTAATAGATTATTTGATTTTCTATTTCTAGGAGGGCCATACTAGGAATTTTTATTATTGCTTTGCATTTCTTTTAATATGTTGCATGCATTGCCAAATCGCCATAACAACACATGCATATCATATCGACTCATCGACCGTGTCAATTATAATTATCGTAGTTCACTGCTTTAGTTCACTTAAAACGTGATAGATAATAAATTGACAAGACCTCTCACATATAATAATTGAGAATTAGCCTTGCCAAAAAGTAGAAACCATGAATCCCAATTTCATAAGGGAGTTGAGCCGGCTTTACCGTAATACAAACCTTGTTACGTTGGGTAAGTGGGTAATAAAATGTTAATACATCGAAATTTGGATTGAGCTCAACGGAAGTATTCGTGACCATAGTCCCATGTGTTCCGGGATAAAGATGAAAGTTAGAGTAATTTTTATCGACCGAGAGTTCTAAAAGTATAATCGATTAAGAGGTTAATCCATCGAGTTATATTAATAAGGGATGACTCGGCTTACCGTACCCGTATTAATATGAATTTAGATCTCGGAATCATTTATATTAGTTGGGTGGAGGTCACTATATAAATGTTAAAACTTGTTTAAAAATGTTTACAAGTTTGATTAAAATGACAAATGTTAATATTTCTTTTACCTCCAAATTTGTAGTTGATATATATCACAATGGATCCATCACAAGCAACAACACCAATTACCATTGAGTCGTGTTACAACTTATTCGACGAAATTCGCTCCAACCACCAACTCGATACTACTAGAGAGCTTAATTTTGGGATCGGTTCTGATGGAAACCTCAATTTCATCACTTCCTCCATACCTCCTACTATAACTAGGCCTTGTGTGAATGCGTCTCGGGTAGACCATGTCACTAAGTCTATGAGATCCCTATCTTTGGAAGAGAGGGATGCCGAAGTAAGTGGGAGTTCTAGCAAGCAAGTTCTTGCTACAAAAGGGAAATGGTTCAAGAGGAAGGGAAGGAAAGAGAGAAAATTCAATGATGGTAACAAAAGAACTAGCGGGACTAGTAGAGGAGCCAATGATGATGATGAATGCCATTATTGTCATGGCATGGGACATTGGATGAGGAATAGCCCCACATATTTTGGAAATATAAGGGATGGACTTGTCATTCCACTTGGTAAAATTCTTTCTGAGATTTATGTTATTGATGTAAATTTCACTTCCACCACAACATGGGTACTAGATACTGGTTGTGGTTCTCACCTTTGTAATCATTTACAGGGGCTAAGAAACGTGGAAAAGCTGAGCAAAGGCGATGTTGATCTCCGACTTGGGAATGAAGCTAGGGTAGCGGCCACGTCCAAGGGTACTTATGTACTTGTTCTAGCGAATGGATTTGAATTGTATTTGCATAATTGTTTTTATGTACCTACTCTATCTAAGAACATCATTTTAGTTACTATGTTAGACATAGAAGGCTTTAATTTTGCCCTTAAGAACAATTGTTGTACTATTTCTAGAAATGACTTGGTCATAGGCCGAGGCTCATCTATTAATGGCACTTATGTTCTAGAGACATCAAATCCAAAGAATGGCATCTATAATATACAAACAAAGAAACTCAAATCGGGTGATCCAAATGAGTCGTACATTTGGCATTGTCGATTGGGTCATATCAATGAGAATCGGATTAAGAGATTAGTTTATACTAACGTGATTAAACCATTTGATTTTCAATCTTATGGTATATGCGAATCATGCCTCCTAGGCAAAATGACTCGTAATCCTTTTAGTGGTAAAGGGACACGAGCTAGTGAACTTTTGGGCCTTATACATACCGATGTGTGTGGACCAATGAGTGTCACCGCTAGGGGTAATTATGATTACTTCATTACCTTCACCGATGATTTAAGTAGATATGGCCTATTGGTATATCTACTTAATGAAAATATAAGAGTGAAGTTTTTGAGAAATTTAAACAATTTCAGAATGAAGTTGAGAACCAATTGAACAAAAGGATAAAGACACTACGATCGGATCGTGTTGGAGAATATCTCAGTAATGAATTTGATTCACACTTGAAAGATTGTGGCATTGTGTCACAACTTACTCCACCTGGTACACCACAAGTAAATGGTGTAGCCGAGAGGAGAAATCGAACCCTACTAGATATGGTTCGATCTATGATGAGTCAAACCGAGTTACCTGACTCGTTTTGGGGTTTTGCAATCCAAACCGCAATCATCTCATTAAATTATAGTCCATCAAAAGCAACCGAAAAGACTCCATATGAGATGTGGAAATGAAGGGTTCCTAATATTTCCTACATTAAGATTTGGGGATGTGATGCTTACGTCAACGTAAACACCGACAACAAGCAAGCCCCCCGATCCGAAAAATGCACCTTTGTAGGTTATCCTACCAACTCACGAGGCTACTACTTCTACAAACCTCGTGAAAATAAAGTGTTTGTGTCTAATGAGGCTGTCTTATTAAAAAGTGATTTTATTTCTAAGAGACAGAGTGGGAGAAATTTTGAACTTAATGAAGTTCAAGAGACACAAACCGAGGTAGAGACAAATGAAGAAGCACGTAAAGACGTTCCTTCGTCATCTAATTCAGAAGTCATTCCTCAATTGAGGAGGTCAGGTCGAGAAATTCGCCATCCTGATAGATACGTGGGACTTATCGAAGAGGATGGGAGTCTTGATGTGTTGCTTCTAGAAATCGACGAACCCGCCACCTACAAAGCTGCAATCTCTAGTCCTAATTCAGCTTTATGGCTTCAAGCCATGGAATCCGAAATTAGTTCTATGCATGAAAATCAAGTCTGGAACTTGGTGGATTTGCCTGAAGGAGTGAGACCTCTTCAATGCAAATGGATCTTCCAAATAAAGAATGTCATAGAATGATATGATGATGTCTACAAGGCTAGGCTAGTTGCAAAGGTGTTCCGGGTGTAATTCCGGAGCAGGATTGTGACCACTTGAGTTTGAAGAATGATGTCGTTGCTCGTCTCTTCCTTTCACTCTGTCCTGTAAAGATAAAAAACTGAGGGCTCGGCTTGGTACCGAGCGTACTCACTCCGCCGCTCAAGTCAGTAAACTTAGAGAGATAAGTTGTGTGTTGAACTTGGCAAAGTATATTGTAGAGAGATAAGGGAGTTTATACCAGATTTTCAGTTAGTTTCTGAATGAGAGATGATGAGTATTTATAGACTTTCACCTTTTGTCACGTAGTGGCCAAGTGGCCAAGTGGCGTAGCAGGTGGAAAGACTGTTTTACCCTCGGCCGAGGGACCCATGATAGGCCGGCAGGCCTGGTTGACTCCATGCCGAGAGGACTGGATGTGAGTACGCAGATATGCCTCTCGGCCGGCTAGTTGCCGAGCCGTGACCCAAGTGACAGGTCGACAGGCTTTGTCGGTTAGGCTGTTAATATGTTGACTTGCTGTCTTTTAGCTTTGACCTTGCTCAATATGTTGACTCGGTCAGCGGGTGCAGAATATGCCCCATCAATTTGCCCCCAGTGTAGTCTATGCCGTGGTATGGACCTTCGATGCGTGTTGAGCGTATTCTGCGTATGTCGAACTTTTTTGTAATGTAGATGACTAGCTTTTAGTATCTATCCCCACAGACGGCGCCAATTGTTCCGGGTGTAATTCCGGAGCAGGATTGTGACCACTTGAGCTTGAAGAATGATGTCGTTGCTCGTCTCTTCCTTTCACTCTGTCCTGTAAACATGAACAAACTGAGGGCTCGGCTTGGTACCGAGCGTACTCACTCCGACGCTCAAGTCAGTAAACTTAGAGAGATAAGTTGTGTGTTGAACTTAGCAAAGTATATTGTAGAGAGATAAGTGAGTTTATACCAGGACTGGATGTGATGTGAGTACGCGGATATGCCTCTCGGCCGGCTATTTGCCGAGCCGAGACCCAAGTGACAGGCCGACAGGCTTTGTCGGTTAGGCTGTTAATATGTTGACTTGCTGTCTTTTAGCTTTGACCTTGCTCAATATGTTGACTCGGTCAGCGGGTGCAGAATATGCCCCATCAAAAGGGTTTTACCCAAGTTCAGGGTCTTCACTATGATGAAACCTTTGCCCCTTTAGCCATGCTAAGATCCATTCGGATTTTGTTAGCAATTGCTGCATTTCATGACTATGAAATATGGCAAATGGATGTAAAGACCTCTTTTCTAAATGGGCATTTAGAAGATGAGGTGTACATGTTATAACCTGAAGGTTTTGTAGATCCAAAAAAATCCTAACAAAGTATGCAAGCTTAAGAGATCCATTTATGGTCTTAAGCATCTAGAAGCTGGAATCATCTATTCAATCATGTTATAAGAGAAAATGGTTTTACTTGAAGTGTTGAGGAACCATGTTTATACATGAAGTTCAGTGGGAGCAATATTGTGTTCCTAATATTGTATGTGGATGACATACTACTTACTAAAAATGATATTCCAATGTTATCCTCCGTCAAGGAGTATTTGGGAAATTATTTCCAAGTGAAGGATTTAGGAGAAGCACAACGCATACTAGGTATCCGGATCTATAGAGATAGATCCAAAAGGATATTGGCATTGAGTGAAGAATCTTATATTGAAAAGATTCTTCGACGTTTCAGCATGGAAAAGTCCAAGAGAGGCTTAATTCCTATGGGTAGTGAAATCATTTTGAGCAAGTCTCAATCTCCTTCCAAACCCGAAGATGGTAAACGCATGAAGTTAATTCCTTATGCTTCCGCTGTTGGATCAATCATGTATGCCATGATATGCACTCGTCCGGATGTCTCATATGCTTTAAGCATGACTAGTAGATATCAAGAGAATCCAGGTGAGAGTCACTGGATATCTGTGAAGAATATCCTTAAGTACTTGCGAAGGACTAAGGATTCTATCTTAGTGTTTGAAGGTGACTCCGAGTTATGTGTTAAGGGTTACACAGACTCCAGTTTTCAAACAGATAAAGATGATATGAAATACCAGGTTAGATTTATATACATGCTCAATGGTGGTGCCATAAGCTGGAGAAGCTTCAAAGAAGCTGTGAGTGCGGATTCTACTACGGAGGCTGAGTACGTTGCAGCATCAGAAGCTGCCAAGGAAGCCGTGTGGATTAGGCAATTTATGGAAGGGCTAAAGGTAGTTCTCACCGCCAAAGATCCAATCACGATCTTCTGTGATAATAGTGAGGCGATCTTTCAAGCTAAAGAACCCAAGTCTAGCAATAAGTCTAGACATGTACTTAGAAAATTCCATGTAATTAGGGATTTCATTGAAAGAAAGGAAGTAGCGATTGGTAAGTTTGGAACGGATGACAACATAGCTGATCCATTGACCAAACCTTTATCGCAAACAAAGCATGACCATCATGTTGTATCCATTGGTCTAAGGCATATGCCAAATTTGTATTAGATTATAAGATATGAAATGAAAAATTTGACTGTTTGGTTCATATATGATAATCGCATTTGTCGTTTGAGTTTATTTATACAAACTCGTTTATTTATAACCTTGTTCTATCCAAATGGGTTGTAGAGACAAATTGAACCCCATTAAAGTGATCTAGATTAACATGGTATTCGCCCCTAGTTACTTAGATGATGCGACGTCTCGAAGTGACTAGAGTGTGATGCGATTGATGGCAAGTTCAAGTGCCATAGAGTCATATGGGATGACTAGTCGATCACATAGGCAAACTGTATGGGACACTCTGTCGGGCAGTGACCGCTTATAGAGTTCTGGTAATTTACAAAGCTTGGTCGTGGCAAGAACTACTATAGATTCTTATGAGTCAAATTCTTTTGACTAAAGAGTATTCGCCCGAGTTGGCACAGATTTCTGATTAGCTTTGATTTATACTCTACGATTTCGTAAATGAGGTCAAACTGGGTATATTTTGGGTTATGATGAACTGTGGCTCAACAACGGGAATAGTGCGATAGGAATTGTCCACCCTTTGTCAGGGTTGTTTGAAATCTCAAGGCCACTCGAGGAGTAGTTAACTGGAAATGCGTGGCCACGCTCAGAAGGTATCTATGGCAGATAATTCCGGTCAGACAGTTACTCTCCAGATCGAGGAAACCACTCAAGATATGATCAAGTATAAGTACGACCTGCAAGATACCTTGCATTGAGTGAGAGATTGTAATAGGACAAGAGAATTTGTGACGCACACTTGTCTCGGACAAGTGGGAGATTGTTGGAAAATGTGTCCTCAACAAAAGTGCGATCACATGATTTAATATCATAATTAAATCTCATACTAAGAATACGTGAGGGATGATTCTTTATATAGTCAACTGATCGTCATTAATCGGTAATGATTGGCTAACTAGAGTTTGACATTACTGTCGTGTGACGGTAGTGGTCAGTTTATCCCTTTAGGTCACACCTATAGGATGAGGCCCAAATGGATATTTAGTTAATTGTATGCGATACAGATTGATTAATTTCTTAATTATGGGAGTGCTATTTTACGTCTTATTGTAATATGATTAAATAAGATTTTATTTAGTAATTAAGTGTTAAATTACTAAATTAGTTGAGGTATTATATAAGTTTTGAGATAGAGTTAATTAGTTATTTAAAGTTACAAGAAGTTGTAATTTTAAATAACTAGTAATTATAGGACCCATTATATGTCGATATAATGGTAGTATACTACTCAAAGGTGGAGTGTATATTATATTATTAATTGTAATATTTAAGTGTTAAATGATTACATTAATAATTAATTATTTAAGATATTTAAACATATGACTTATAAGCATTTGTGGACAAATGACAAAAGGCAATAATGGACCAAAATTGGTCCATATTTCCGGCCAAATAAGAGAGCAAAAGATGCTCCCTTTGTCTTTTGTTTATTTTGGTTAGAGTGTGATAGTGACTTGTCATATGAACTTTAATCATGCTAATTCTTACACTACTCTACCTACATTATACATATGAGTAAAAACAAAAGGGAAAAGATTCCCCACATGGATAAGGGGCACCGGTTTTTGCTCCTTAAGTAGAGCATTTGTTGCTCAATTTTTCCTACTTGGTTTTTACTTGTTTTTCCACTTATTTTCCCTCACATGCAAATTGCTACAAACTCTCTCAAATACTAATACTCTCCAACTATTACTAGAGGTAGTAATAATAGTAATATTAGTAATATTAAGGTAACATTTCTA
Source organism: Silene latifolia (assembly GCF_048544455.1). NCBI lineage: Eukaryota > Viridiplantae > Streptophyta > Magnoliopsida > Caryophyllales > Caryophyllaceae > Silene > Silene latifolia. The sequence goes on from NC_133534.1 coordinate 82,017,748, forward strand.
CTACATATCTAGTTAATATTAGTAGGAATTTTTGGGATTAATCTTGGGTGCAACTTGTTGAAGTGTCTTCTATACTTGGAGTCTTAGAAGGATTATCCATCATATTAAGCTCAAGAACAAGTGAAGGAAGGTGACCTTACTTGTGCCCATATTTTCGAACCAACAACCAATGTAAGGGACATTGTTTTTCATATAAATCTCTTATTTTGTTACGCATGCACTAGATCTAAAGAACAAATAATTAAGAAGTTTAATTAGTTCATTATTAGAGGAGTCTAATAAGAGTAAACAAACCTAACACCCATATCATAATTCTCCATGCTTGAAAACTCGGTTGTCCATTCTTTGAGTCGGGATTCGAAAGCATCTATTTTTCTTGAAAGATTTTGTTGAGAGAAATATTGTATTTGATGAATTACGGGGTAATAGAAGGAAGTATTGTGAGAATAGAAGCTAACCAGAGGCCTATATTTATATTATTCGGCCTTTCCAAAATTCGCTCTGGAAGAGAGCACCTGGGGAGAAAACGCAGCAACTGCTGCACCGTTTGGAAGAATCACAGCTCATGCTGCGCCTCTTCCCTAGCTCAATATTCTGCAATTTCCGCGAAGGATCTTTTCTAAATCCGGATTTGGCTTAAACTTTCCTATTCTCATAGGAATATGTTTGTTTTTACGGAAATTATTATTTCCTTACTTTTTATTCCGAATTTTTTACGGAATCCTATTTCAACGCGGGTTCTCTTTTCGACACGATATCATCGTTTCAAATTTCGTCAAAATGCACACTTACCCATTTTTTATTCTTTTTTATTTTGGGGATTTATTTCCATCATTTCCTCGTCTCAAAATTTTCCAAACTTATTTACGTCTTTTTCTTTTTTTTTTTTTAGGGGGAAGCATTCCCAATATCCATCGCGCGTCGAGTCATTTCGCTTTGCTCGCTAAAACGCGGCACTTTTTTCTTTTTTTATTCGACTTGATCAAGTTACATTTTATGCTATTTCAAGCCAAAATTTCATGCTATATGGGCAATGCTTGCTTTTTATGTATGAATTTCGGCAGCATGACGGCATAAACCTTCAAAATGCCAAACCTATTTCCAAGCTAACCTGCAGGTACCAGCATATTTCACACCCAGCATCAACAAATGGCTTGGAGGCCACGACCTATATACAACAAAACATTCATATGTACAGCAAATTTCGGGCTCATGTCCAAAAGCATAAAATGTACAAAAATACTAGACTAACCGTGACGATTAGCTAAACGACCCCTCAACTCAGCCACCATCGCCTCAAGGATGGCAATGTCATCATCTCGAACCTCTAGCTCCCTCGACGAGTGAGCCGTCTCCTCATGCAACTCCTCGATCTCGCACTCCAGCTCATGCGCCCTCTAAAAGGAAGGAAATTTATAAATAACAAAGAAAGAGAAGCTAAATACTTCGAAAGGGCTTCAAATGTTCATACATATCAAGAGAGAGAAAAGGGAGGTTCATACCTGCCGACGCGGACCACCCGAAAGAGCCTCTACGGCCGTCGCTCGCAGCCAGTTGGCCATCCCCCACATTTCCGCGTGCCTCGACGGTGCCACTTGCATTTTAATAATAAAACAAGGATGAAAAACGTGTTCTTATGTAATTATTTCAAAAAAAAAAAAGAACAAGCCTAAAGTGGGGGCATACCCTCCTCACGACATGCTGCCACTCGTCGAGCCCAGTCTCTGTCACCGCCTAAGTGAAAGACGGAATCTCCATCAGCATCATCGTACCGGTCGGCCCAGGATACTCAAGTGTCTCGAAAAAAGCTGGGGGCTTGACGCCCGTCACCTCGATCTCTTGCCGAGATAAAATTATCATTTCCAAGCTATATTCGAGTATGTCATTTCAAATTTCAAACATTCAAAAGAAGGTATACTTACCACGATCGGCCAGTACGCAAGGCTTCCCCGTACAAACTCCGTGTACTCGAGCTAGGGGGGGAAGAGAGCGTCACCACTCACTCCTGCGAGGTCAGCCGTCCTCTCAGCCTTTAAAGGCTCCCTAAACATCGTCCGTGGAGGATCTATGGGAACCACAAAAGCGTCACGGAGGCACTGTCGAGCCAACCGCTCACCCAAGTACCACACAGGTCCCATGGGCGTCGCCATAAGCAGCCTACTCGAACTCCTAAGACGAAGAACGTCGACTACGAAAGTTGGAGCGCTAGTGTAGTCTCTTCCCAATGTCTCGCTACCCACTAAAAAGGATGTCAGAGGGTCATTCATATAATCGCTATGGTTTCAAAGATAAGTACAAAATAAAGAGCAAGAAAAACGCTTACACTGTCAAGCTGCACGGCGTTGACACTCCTCCTACAGGTGTCGTAAAAAGACCGCTGGCTCTTCTGTCGACACATATCCAGTCTCTAACGACGGGATACTCTTTTGCCACGTCCGCTGCCCTCTTGGGAGCGAAGTCGGGGAAGTATGAGTATACCCATGCCTGGAAAGCAAAAAAACAATTGCAATGATCCAATTCGAGACTTCAAAGATGATTTATCAAACTAAAACGATCTATATTTCTATTGTTCATTCGATCTCTCAATACAAATCCAATTCAAAATTCCAAAATCAAATTCCAAATCAAATCAAAATCAGTAATTTAATTTAAGATCAATCTAAATTTTTAAATTCAATTCAAACTCGATTCAAAAACAAAATTCAAATCAAACTCAAAAATTCAAATCCAATTGAAGTTAAAAAAATTTCAATTCAAGTTCAATTCAAGTTCAAAAATTTCAAATTCAAATCAAATTCAAGTTCAAAAATTTCAATTTCAAAGTTCAAGTTCAAGTTCAGAAATTTCAAAAAATTCATTTCAAGTTCAATTTCAAAATTTCAAAAATCCAACTCAAGTTCAAGATTTCAAGTTAAAAAAAATCTCTCAAAAAGTATTTTCAAGTTCAAATCAAAATTCATGCTTTCAAAATGATGTTTCATTTATGAGCGGAGAATCAAACGGCAACCGAAAAAGGAAGGTTCATAGCTCCAAAATGAGACCTGGACCAACAGTAGCAGCAGAGGTCCCCTTCTTCATCAGCTCGGGACAAACCATGGCCCTCATGTACCGTATGAGGACATGAATTTCAACTTGGCATCCAACTTGTGTGGTTTTTTGGATGATCGAAAACGAATTTCTATTCCAAATACTTTAGCAAAAGCATGAATTTTAATTCTACGGAATTCATTTGCAAGATGGAATTCCAAGTATTTTTGATCCTCTTGTCTAGTTATGTTCAATGACCTAATGAATTCAAGGGTTAAGGCTTTATAGGTCTCTTCATGCCTATCGAAAAATTTGCCTAGACTCGAAGAAAGATCATGTGTCTTTCAAGATACCAAGTTGGTCCAGTGTATCATGGCATAGGAATTTGATAGCTAAAACATTCTTACTAAGTAAAGAAGCAAAGGATTTTTTATGATCTTCATCAATAAAGATTACCTCCGAAAATCCTTCAAATGGCTCTATTGTTGGAATGTCGGGAGCCATAACTGTCTTAAATTGCCTATCCACCATAGTTGATACCAAAATTGCCCTCAATGCAAGTCTCTTTTGCCTCTTAGTGCGATTTGCCACACTTTGTGCCTTGGTGTTTCCCTTTGTCCTAGCCATCCCAAAGAAAATGCCCTTAATTTCTTCAAACTTTGACAAGATAGTATCAATTAGCCTTAAATATGCTTGACAAGTCTTCTTCAATCACCAATTCCAGCTAATAATCAAACCCAATTGGATGTTTGCCAAATTTTGAATTTTTCTAATCCTAGGTTTGGGTGAGTCAATGTTTTTTGGTGATTTGAGTAATTTGAAGGCTTAAAATTGATATTGGAGTTGATAAAATGTGTCAAAGATGAATTTAAAACAAATTTGGGGTGATTTAATTAAGGATTGAGTGATTTGTGATAGCGGAGATGGGTGTTTTTGTTTGAGAGGGAGGTATTGTGTTTTGAAATTGGGTAGAAATGAATTGAAGAAGCGAAGAATCTCGTGTTATAGCTCGTGGGATAGTGGAGCTCACCCGACTTCAGCTCAGCTCGGGCAGGCTCCTGGGCAGTGTTGGTTTTTGCCTTTGAAGCTCGCCCGGGTTGAGGTCTGCTCGCCCGAGTTCTCTCCTTGCTGGGGCGGGTTCAGCTCAGCTCGCTCATCCTACTCCTCAGCTCGGGCGGCTTTTCGGGAAACACTTGTTTTTGCTTGTTGTCAACATAAAACTTGCCCTACTTGCCTTGAAGAAACTCGGATCTCCCTTCCAATGCTTGGATTTCTTCATTGATTGTAGGGCAATGGTAATGCAATCGACTGAGCATCCCCACACTTCATTTCTACTCCTTCTACACACTTTAAACACAATTAGTAAACCCTCCCTTACCTTCTCTCATGTAAAGTATCACTACTCATGCAAATGAACTAGATGCAATGAAACAACACTTAATGAAATACAATGTTTGAGGGTACAAATGGTGGTGCAGTGTAATACCCTAGGACAATTACTATTCTAAGGTAGAACAGGCTGAATTGAGTGACTCTTTGGATTTTTTGGACTGGTGACTGGATATAATTATGACCTCAAGCTCCACAGCAAGGCACAGGATACTTAAGATAATAATTTAGTAAATTTAAGACTCAAATCCACAACAAGGCACGGGATTGTGACTCAAACTTGAAAACAACACAACTGAATGAATCCACAGCAGGGCACATGATTGACTCAATTATGCCAACAGACTTTGCTCAACTAACTACAGCAAGGCACAAGTTAGTTAACAGGCCTGGACTTAAACTATAGCAATGCACAAGTTTGAAAGTTGAGAGAATTCTCAAAGCTTAATTTTTATTCATCAAAAGTCTACTCAATTTCAGGTAGAAGCCTGGTCCTTATATAGGCTAGCTTTAGGTTACAGTTTTGTGTACGATTGATCCAATGGCTACAAATCCATCTAAGAAACATATAACATAAAATAAATATATTACAAAAGGGAGTCAGCTAAAAGCAAGGTGAAATCAGAGGTGAAACTGGTGAATGTCAGCCCCTTTGTCTTGTTCTGGTGCAGGCTTCTTGTTCTGATCCAGGTCTGTGGTGGTGCTCTTTTTAAAGTTTCAAAAACTCTAATTGTCTTTGTTGTTTTGCAAAAAGGTGTTGGGAAAACCTGTATTCTTCCAATTACCTCGAGCTTTTCACTTTAGCCTTTGTCTGAACAGTTAAGGAAATGTGATAGTGACACTCCTCCTACTTCTCATTTGCCTTCTGCTTGTTATTTGGCTTCTAGTACTGAACTAACTAGGCTGGATTAACCCTGAATTTCAGTCTCTTGGAGCTTTAGTTCCTGCTTCTATCAGCTGGCCAGGTAGGCAGCTGGTAGCTGGACATTGTCATCCTCCTGGAAGCCTGACCATTGCCTGAACTGAAACTTGGTTGGCCCTGGCCTGAGCTTAGACTAGGATCAGCTAACCCCTGTATGTGAGCTTGAAGAGTCTATCACACGCGAAATACTCGAGAGAGAGGGGGGTGAATTGAGTATTTAAAAAATTTATGCCTAATTTTTATATTATATAAAAGTAATTAATTACTTAAAGTTTATTGATTAAACTTTAACTAATTAACTAAGTGATTATGAACGTAATGAAATGAACGAAAAGAAAAAACTGCAAGGACACACGATATTTGAAGTGGTTCAGCTTCACACGTCGAAACCTACGTCCACTATTCTCGATTAATAATTTTAGTACCTTTCTCCGGATTACAAAATTATCAACCCAACTCGTATAAATAACTCTAGTTATAACTCAATTGAATATCACTAGATATTCGGTTTTGACTATCTTAAGTTATTAAGAAAGCACTTGATTGTTCTTCTAAGTGTTCACACAATTGAACGAGTAAGAAACAATAAGAAGTACTTTTATCTTGTAACGTAACCTTATGAATAATAAAAAATTTCTAGAGCACGACTTTTCGCAAGGATTTATAAATGCAAAACAATAAAAACTAACTGATTAAAATTAAACTCAAAATTGTTTGCAAGAGTTTTTAATATTTCGAAAAGCTTGTTTCAAAAGAAGAATTATCATGTGTATTTATAGTAGAAGAGAGGAATAGGGTTTTTCATGAAACCCTAGAAGTGCCGTGAGGTAGGTAGTTTATTTATTTCGAGAAATAAATCTCTATCTCTTTCCTAATTTAATCCAAGATAATTTAGTTTAAGTAAATAAGATAAAAGTAAATCTTATTTTTTTTCCACAACTATATCTTTAAGATTTTCAGATAAGTAAACAAATTAAATCATGTATATATTTAAGATATGAGAATATCTTATAAAAGTATAAGCTAGATTTAATTAGATATATTACTTGTACTAGAGGACTTGTGAAACATAACGGCTCAAAGCCAACGGCCGAAACCCTAGGCCCGTGTCCATCTAGACGAAAATCCTTCTACTTGGATTAGGGTTAGGTTAAATAAATTAGCAAACCCTAAGAAGCATGACGACCCATAAGTCATTTTACTAACCAATAGAGAAATGAAAGTTATTCATTATAACAACCCATATTTCATCTCTATTATATACAAACATGATTTTGAAATCTATTAGAAGAATTTTATCTTTTGAAAATGATTTTAAAACTATTAAAATCGTGCCATAAAATTACTACTTAAAGTTATAGTAGAAATAGCTATAACATTAAGATTGGTAAATAAAGTTATAGGTGAAATAGCTATAACATTACTTTCCCAATATTTAATCATAAGATAGTGTTACTAGACGAAGACCTAAACTAGCTAGTCTTCTTGGAGATCTTCATAATAGAGTCTTCTCTTTATCGTGATCATAAGTTCTTCATCTTGAGCTTCTTAAAGACTTGATCGAGCCTTTTCTTGAGTGATCGTCAAACTTGAAACTTGTTACAATTACTATGACGCTTTAGGAATCTTCAATGTTATAGCTGAAGCTGTTATAAAATTACTTGAATGATGCTTCACAAATCTTCAATGTTATAGCTAAGGATGATATAACATTACTTGATAAACTTGTCACCTACGTCAATCTTAGGAAGACTAAACAAACGATTACGAGCAAGAGTATATATATAATATAAAGCGCATACTTGTCATTATCAAAGCTTAATCATATAACTATATGGTCCAACAAATTCCCCCTTTTTGATGATGACAAGTCTATTATGATTTGGACTAAGTGTAAGTTCCCCCTCAACATAATACTACAAAAGTCATAGTCAGTCGAACGCATGAACAATCACTTATATACAAAGTATAGCATCTAAGGACCTTAAGAGATTAAAGGTTCTGACAAGGAGCAAGCTTAGGCAAATACTTAAGTCACGATCATTTTCTTCCCCCTCTTGACATAATCGAAAAGACGAGAAAAGAAATAAAACAACTAGAATAATATAGATCGATACACGTATTAATCATGCAAAGAAAGATTATAAAACGAGAAAGTAATCTACGATAAGCATGCCAAGTATAATTTAAGTCTACTACAAACCAAAGTAGTCTAATGGCCAATGAGCCGAATGAAAGAGTAAGCCAAAATGGGCCAAATTAGACAATTATCCAAAAACATAAAGTCTAATAAAAAGAAAGGCAAGGAAAGGATGGTGGCGGGTTTAAGGATAATCGCGTTTCACGACATTGGGGTTCACATAACCGGACGGGTCCTAAACTCAAGAGAGTCAAGACGATCAAAGCAAGAGCGGACATGGTTATCTTGTGCCGTAAGGCACGTCTCGAAATTAAGCACCTTCATGGACAAGGCTTTAGTAGCCTCGTAAATAATCCGCATATCCTCATGCATAGCCTTCCCCGGCGCCATATCGCCCCTCCTTGACTATCTAATTAGTCAATGACCCGGAATAACGGACACACTCCTTAGCCGCCCTAGCCGCATCCTTAGCCATAGCATTAACCCGAGCTTCCAATCCATGCAAATAAGACAAAACCTCGGCATGATCCAAACCCTTCGAACCCGAAGCCCCATTCTTGTCTTGACCCAAACCCGAGACCAACTCCGCAAACAACTAATTTTGAGCATCTAATTTTTCCCAAATACTCGCCATAAACGAGTCCAATTTTTGCTCCACAACCGACGATTTCTCCACCACATTACCCTTTGCCAAAAACACTAAATCGGGTCCAATTGCTCCAATTTTCATAAGCTTACGATGAGTGTCACACATCTCATCTTTGACCATTACACCATAACTAGAATATCCGACAACCCCTTTTTGTTCTAAAAGCCGAGAGACCCACATCCCATAAGGCAATTCTAAAGTAGTATACAATTTCTCCTTGGTGACGGAAATACTAGTTTGTATAATCCGATGAAAAACTAGATGAGGAAGATTAACCTTATATCCTTCGATCCAGTTTGACACCAACACCATTTCATAACTTGACAATTTATCATGACCACCCCTCCTCGGGACAACCGTGTTCCAAAGAAAATTTAAAATGAACTTTAATTTAGCAGTGAACGACCCCGCAAGCATGTTACTAGACCCCGTAGCATCAACATCGAAAGACTTCTTAATTTTTAGCTTTTCTTCCTCCGTCACATCTCCCCATTCCGCACTCGGGTTTATTTCGATCCCATCATCAGGGACTGAAAACAAATTACAAAAATCGGTGAGGGAGATTTTGACTTCGGATTCATTTACCATTGCGTGCAACACATTATTTCTCATGGAGACCGAAGAGTAAAACTAGATTACCTCTATTGGATAAACCGGACCAACAAAGGAGCTGACCTTCTTCTATTCTTGAAAGGTCAAGAAATCCTTGAAAAATTGCAAAGCTTCGATTTTTCCATACCATTTTTCGGAGTAAGACCGACCACCATGAATACCATACCTCATAACATTGTTGACTCGGGTCCTTTCATCCGCGGTAAGTCTTGCTTTATCAAGACCCGATGATGTTGCATTCAACATATACTCTCGGAAAATTGCTCTTTGATGAACTTCTTGATTGACCACAACCTCGGTTTCCTCTACCGAAGCCTCAAACCCGACAACCTTCTTCTTACCCTTATTTAGCCTTCGTCTTTTCCCTTCTAAGTTAGGATCAACCCGGTTATGATCGGGGTTGGTAGGCTTATCGTTTGATTGAGGTGACGGATTTTTTAATAGGGACAAAATTTTTGTTGCATGGTGGTTTGGAGGACCCGGTCCGAGTTATGGACCGAGTTTAGGGTGAGTGAAGACGTGTTGAGGGAGGAGTCATAATGATAATTTGATTTTGGAGGTTGAGTGTAGAAAAATTGAAGAGAAAATTTGTTGGGTGTTGTGTTTTGATTGTGATGGTAGGAGGTGGGGTATTTATGGGGTGTATAAATATGAATTATGGTAAAAGGTGTTTATGTAAGATTAGGAAAGGTGGAAGTGGCATGTAGGATTAGGTAAATAAGTTTTATTTTTTTTTATTATTTACTTACCATAAGAATAATATAAGTGGTTAGGATGAATCTTTTTGTGAGATAAGATAAGATAAAATTTGGCAAAAGATAGAATTTCGGTAAGAAGGATATAAAAGAATAATTTGTTACCGACTTTATGGTTCGTAATAAAACATAAAATATACATGACGAGCAGATATAATATTCTTGGAATATAATATAACATTTAACACAATTAAACTTAAGTTTAATGCTTGAAAAAACGGATACGGACACGATCATACAATCTCATCAAATACTAGTCAGTCATATGGGAAACAAAATATTTGTGACAAGTTTAGTTACCACCGATTAAACCAATTTCCAACCGTAAAATCTCAAAACGTTCTCTAGCAAAAGCTTTGGTAAAAATGTCAGCCAATTGTTTTCTGTACTATAAAATTCCAGTCTTATGTTGCCCTTATCTACATGATCACGTAGAAAATGGTGTCTAATGTCTATATGCTTAGTTCGTGAGTGATGTGCAGGTTTCTTAGATATAATTATGGCACTCGTGTTATCACATAAAATAGGTATACACCCAACATTAACACCGTAATCACATAATTGTTGCTTAAGCCATAAAAATTGAGAACATACCAGCCCGGCGGCAATGTATTCGGCTTCAGCAGTAGATAACGCAACAGAATTTTGCTTTTTTGACACCCACGTGATAATACATGGTCCAACAAACGTGGCTATGCCGGAAGTACTTTTTCTGTCAAGTGAACAACCTGCATAATCTGCATCTGAATACCCTATGAGATCGAAATTACACTCAAGAGGATACCATAGATATAATTTAGATGTACCAATTAAATACTTCAAGATTCTTTTAACTGTAATCATATGCGATTCTTTAGGACACGATTGAAATCGAGCACATACGCATACACTAAACATAATATCGGGACGACTTACGCTTAAATATAAAGAAGTGAGCCAATCATACCTCGATAAGTCGTCTCATCGACACACTTACCATTTTCATCCAAAGTCAACTTCTTATCCGTACCCATAGGAGTTGGCTTAGAATTAGAATTTTCCATACCGAATTTCTTGATTAGCTCCTTGATGTATTTATGTTGGTGTATCATAATTCCTTCAGGAGTTTGTTGAATTTGGAGTCCAAGGAAGAACTTGAGTTCTCCCATCATGCTCATCTCGAATTCTGAGGTCATTAATTCTGAAAAATACTTACATAAACGATCATTAATTAAACCAAAAATAATATCATCAACGTAAATTTGAACAACTAATAAATCGGAATCCTCAGTTTTCAGAAATAGGGTTTTGTTAATCGATCCTCTTTTAAAACCACTTTCAAGAAGATATTTTGACACTCTTTCGTACTTGTTTCAAACCATATAGGGCTTTATCTAATTTTAAAACATGGTTTTGAAACTTGCTATCGAGAAATCCTGGAGGTTGTTCAACGAAAACCTCCTCATTCAAATAATCGTTAAGAAATATTGTCTTAACGTCCATTTGATAAAGTTTAATTCCTTTATAAGCAAAGAAATGCTATATAATCTAAAAGCCTCAAGTCTCAAGCTACGGAGCGAAGGTCTCATCATAGTCAATTCCTTCTTGTTGATTATACCCTTGTACAACCAATCTTGCTTTATTTCATACTATAACTCTGTATCGTCCAAATTTATTTCTAAAAACCCATCTTGTACCAATAATCGTTCGATCTTTAGGTCTTGAAACCAAATGCCAAACTTTGTTCCGTTCGAACTGTTGAAGCCCTTCTTGCATAGCAACGATCCAATCTGGTTCTGCAAGTGCTTCTTTGATATTTGTCGGCTCAATGGTTGAGAGAAAGGAGTAGAACGAGCAAAAGTTGTTAAGTCTTCTACGAGTTCGAACACCTTCATCCAGACTTCCTAGGATGGTTTCCATTATATGAGAGTCCTTATATCTCCATTTCTTAGAAACAGGAGGCGCATCTTCATCTGAACTGGTCTCACCTTCTTCGAATGATTGGGGTTCAAGCCTTGTTCCCCCTGAATTCAATCTTGGGGTTATAACAGAATCGGGTATAACAGTGGATCTAGTTTGCTGGCTTGGAGTTGATGTTATAGCATCATCAGCTATAACTTTATTCTCCAGTTACTTGGATTGAGAAGAGGTTTTAGTAACATCAACTAAACTCTCAGTTCTCTTTCCTTTATCATTCAGAGGGCTTCCTTGTTCATCATTTGTGCCCTGGATTTCTTTAACTTCCCCATCCAATTCTGGAAGATCATCTCTGGATAGGCGAAAATCAGGTTCGTCCAAATCTTCTTCCTTATCCTATTCAGCTTTATCAAACATATTATTCTTATAAAAAACAACATGAATACTTTCTTCGATGCATAAGGTTCTCTTGTTAAAAACCTTATATGCTTTACTATGATTAGAATAACCAACAAACACAGCTTCGTCACTTTTGGGATCGAATTTGCTTAGTCTATTTTTGCCATTATTATGGACAAAACATTTATTCCCGAAGCAACGTAGATGTGATATGGTGGGTTTACGTCCCCTAAGAAGATCATACGAAGTCTTCCTTAGAATGGGTCTAATCAAAGCTCGATTATGACCATAACATGCAATACTAATAGCCTCGGCCCAGAAATTTCGAGGTAGGCTGCTACACAACAATATCGTATGTGCCATATCCTCCAATGTTCTATTCATACGTTCAACAACACCATTTTGTTATGGGGTCTGTGGTGCCGAGAAGTTATACCCAACACCATTCTCTCTACAATATTCTATAAAAGCATGGTTATTAAATTCGGTGCCATGATCCGTACGAATGGAAACTAATTTTGATTTATACTTATTTTGGGCAAGCTTCATTAGAACTGCAAACTCTTCAAAAGTTTCATCCTTTGAATTGAGAAATATAGGCCAAACATATCTAAAGTAATCATCAACTAGAACGAAGACATACCTGGATCCACCTCTACTTCTTACCTTCATTGGGCCACATAGATCCATATGCACGAGTTCTAGTGGTTCCTTGGTAGTTACCATTCTCTTGGGTTTGAACGATGATCTCACATGTTTGAATCGAGCACATGAATCACATAATGTTTTTGATCGAATTTGATTGATGGAAGTCCTTCAACCAAATCCCATTTCTATAGCTTATTCAACGTTGTTGAATTTATGTGAGTAAGTCTTTTGTGCCAAAGGCACGGATCATCTGTCGTTACTTTCATGCATGTGAATGAATTAGTAGGAATATTATTTAGATCAATCATATAAACATTCCTTCTACGATGTCCTTCAAGCACAACACTGCTTGTTCCTTCAATTCTTATTCGACAAGAATGTGAATGAAAGGCAACTTTATTTCTTTGTCGCATAATTGAGAGATACTCAGTAAATTGTGCTTGAGACCACTAACCTTATACACATCACTAATAGCGTGAGAAGATATTCTAACTTTACCAACACCGATGATCTTACCCTTCTTGTTATCGCCAAATGTGACCTTACCTCCATCGAAGGGCTCACTACAACCTGCAAAAATGATTAGAGACAGTTTTTAGGTACCCAAGCTAAGTTGGGTTCTTTGACGTTAGTTACTCTAAAGACCATATCCTTTCTAACCCAAACCCTTTTAGTAACTTTGCGTTTTAGAGGTGAATAGGTTTGTGTGGGAACCGTCTTGGGTTGAGTTCTAGGTTCCTTATATCGTGGTCTTTTAGGTTGTTTTCGGGGAGCTTTGGTTTTGAAGGGCCCTTTAGATTTGGGTGTTTGTTCTGATTTGGTGGCCTTATTAAAATCAAAGCTCATATCATAGAACCAACGGTAATCATTATTTCGTTCTTCACTTGTACTTGGTTCTGATGGGGTACTATCATTATCCTCGAAAATAGTGTCAGATGCTTTAACAAAGTTGATTTCTTTTCTTAAATCCTTAGCATACTTGACACAGTTTTCTTGGATATGACCAGTATGACCACAGTAATTACAAATCAAACATTCTGGTAAATTTGTATATTTTCTCCTTCTGGAATCTCGTTCGGAAGGGGTTGATTTTCATTTAGAGTGATCTTTACGACCATAGCACTTGTGCCCCAATCCCATCTTCATGTTGTTATCCGATTGCTCAGTTAGGAAATTTAGGACACGTGTGCTACCTTCCCATTTATCGTGAACTTTTCTGGCATGCACGAGTAATTCTTTTAAAGATTGTATCTCTTCGTTGCATTTAGAATGGTCTGAATCTATGACCTTGGGAGGATGATTCTCTTTATAATTGTCACGGAAGTTCTGGAATCTATCATTAAGAACTCGTACCGTCTCGGTATGCGTTCTTTTAGTATTTGAAAGAACGATTTTAGATTCCTTTAGTTGCTGAGTTAGAGATTCAATCTCCTTCTTTTGATCTGAGATCACGGCTTCTCTTGCCGTAGCCTTGAACTCAAGAAGCTCTTTGACTTTCCTCAATTCCAATGTTATAGCTTCACTAGGTATAACTTTGGCTTGAAGATGCTTAATGTTGAGTTTCAGGTCTGAGGTTATAGCTTCATTAGCTATAAATTTAGACTCAAGAGCCTTCTTCTCAGCATTTGTTGTATCTGAAGTTGTAGCCATATTAGCTGTAACTTTAGATTTGAGCTTTTTGGCCTTTGCTTTAAGGAGATGATTTTCTTCAGCAATATCGAGAATTTGTTCTTTCAAGTCTTTCAATTCCATCTCTTGTTCGTGACACTTATCAAGAGATTGCTCAAAATATTCAACTAAAGCATTCTTAGGCAATTTCTTAACCCTTTTCTTAAGTTCAAGATAACTTACCACTTCTTCTTCTTCTGAATCAGAATATCCTAGGAAGCAGCAGTAGGAGTCCACGCTATCTTTATCATTGTCTGAGACGAGGTCTAGACTGACGTTGCTTAGACATAGGTTAGCAACTTCTTCTTCTTCTGATGCTTTGTCGTCCTCAGGGTCGAGATCTCCTCGGCATGATGCCATCATCACTTGCTTGAATTCCTTCTTGGTCTTCTCACGTTTTGCATTGTCTTTAATTTTCTCCCATGTGGGACAATCCTTAATCATATGAGTGGATTCTCCATACTTGAAGCATCCTCTATTAGCAAACATATTCTTAGACTCGGAAGTTTTCTTATTGTAGGACTTGTTGTTGTTGAACAATTTTGATTGCTTATTTTTGAAAATTCGTTTATTAAATCGTTTAGAAAACAAAACTTTTTCGTCCTCTATTTCAACCTCTTCCTCTTCCTTAGAAGAAGCTTATAGAGCCATGCTCTTCGTATTCATCGGACTCGGCCTCATCGTCATCCAGGACGAGTTCATGAGCCATGAGAGCACCAATAAGTTCAGCGTAAGGAAGAGAAGTGAGATCTCCGACGTCTTCCATAATCGTGACCTTTGGACGCCATTTCTTGGTTAGACTCCTAAGTACTTTTCTAGCAATATCCTCGGAGTTAAAAGTTTTACCAAGATTTTTGAGCTCATTGACTATAGTAGAAAATCGTCTTTGACATGCTATCGAGTGATCCATTCTTTTCCATTTTAAAAAGTTCATATTTTTGAATCAAAGAGTCAATACGATATTTTTTAACAGCCGACGTTCCTTCATAGGCCAACTCAAGACCATCCCATATTTCCTTGGACGAAGTGCAAGAAGAAAAACGATCGAATTCGGTCGATGTCATGCCGTTTTGTAACAGGCTTATCGCTTTCGAGTTTTTCTCAACCTTCTTGTAATCAGCCTCAATATAGTCTTCTTCCTTTTTCTCATAGGTAGTGCCTTCCGAAGATGCGACCAAAATTTTGTTTGGTCCATTCTTGATAATCGTCCAGCACTCCCAATCATGTCCTTTTATGTATTGTGTCATCATGGTTTTCCAAAGTCCATAATTCTTCCCATCAAAGATAGGACACTTAAGATACTTGGAATCCATTTCACACGTGTAAGGCAGCGGAATGAAAATAAAATAAAAAGATAAAAAGATAGACGGATATAGCCTCTTTGCGGTTAAGCAATCAAGAGCACGAGGCTCTGATACCAATTGAAGAGTCTATCACACCCGAAATACTTAGGGGGGGGGGGGTGAATTGAGTATTTAAAAAATTTATGCCTACTTTTTATTTTATATCAAAGTAAGTTTATTGATTAAACTTTAACTAATTAACTGAGTGATTATGAACGTAATGAAATGAACAAAAAGAAAAAACTGCAAGGACACACGATATTTGAAGTGGTTCAGTTTCACACGTAGAAGCCTACGTCCACTATTCTCGATTAATAATTTTAGTACCTTTCTCCGGATTAAAAAATTATCAACCCAACTCGTATAACTAACTCTAGCTATAACTCAATTGAATATCACTAGATATTCGGTTTTGACTATCTTACGTTACTAAGAAAGTACTTAATTATTCTTCTAAGTGTTCGCACAATTAAACGAGTAAGAAACAATATGAAGTACTATTATCTTGTAACGTAACCTTAAGAATAATAAGCAATTTTAAGAGCACGACTTTTCGCAAGGATTTTCAAATGCAAAACAATAAAAACTAACTGATTAAAATTAAACTCAAAATTGTTTGCAAGAGATTTTAATATTTCGAAAAGCTTGTTTCAAAAGAAGAATGCTCATGTGTATTTATAGTATAAGAGAGGAATAGGGTTTTGCACGAAACCCTAGAAGTGCCGTGAGGTTGGTAGTTTATTTCGCAAGAAATAAATCTCTATCTCTTTCCTAATTTAATCCAAGATAATTTAGTTTAAGTAAATAAGATAAAAGTAAATCTTATTTTTTTCCATAACTATATCTTTAAGATTTTCAGATAAGTAAACAAATTAAATCAAGTATATATTTAAGATATGAGAATATCTTATAAAAATATATGTTATATTTAATTAGATAGATTACTTGTACTAGAGGACTTGTGAAACCTAACGGCTCAAAGCCAACGGCCGAAACCCTATGCCCGTGTCCATCTAGACGAAAATCCTTCTACTTGGATTAGGGTTTGGTTAAATAAACTAGGAAACCTTAGGTAGCATGACGACCCATAAGTTGTTTTACTAACCAATAGAGAAATGCAATTTATTCATTATAACAACCCATATTTCATCTCTATTATATACACACACGTGATTTTGAAATATATTTGAAGAATTTTATCTTTTGAAAATGATTTTAAAACTATTAAAATCGTGCCATAAAATTGCTACTTAAAATTATAGTAGAAAAAACTATAACATAAAGCTTGGTAAATAAAGTTATAGGTGAAATAGCTATAACTTTACTTTCCCAATATTTAATCATAAGATACCGTTACTAGACGAAGACCTAAACTAGCTAATCTTCCCGGAGATCTTCGAAATATAGTCTTCTCTTTATCTTGATCATAAGCTCTTCATCTTGAGCTTGTTAAAGATTTGATCGAGACTTTTTCTTGAGTGATCGTCAAACATGAAACTTGTTACAGTTACTATGACGCTTTAGGAATCTTCAATGTTATAGCTCAAGCTGTTATAACATTACTTGAATGATGCTTCACAAATCTTCAATATTATAGCTAAGGATGCTATAACATTACTTGCTAAACTTGTAACCTAAGTCAATCTTACGAAGACTAAACAAACGATTACGAGCAAGAGTATATATAATATAAAGCATATACTTGTCATTTTTAAAACATAATCATACTAAACAAACGATTACGAGCAAGAGCATATATAATATAAAGCGCATACTTGTCATTATCAAAACTTAATCATATAACTATATGGTCCAACACAGCTCCTGCTACATCCTCCCCTGGTTGAAAAGAGCTTGACCTCAAGCCTGGTTCCTCTTCATCCTCTGACTCTCCATAGTATGGGCTTAGATCCCCAATATTGAACGTTCCATGCACTCTATAGTCACCAGGAAGGTCAATCTTGTAAGCATTTGGACTAACCTTCTCTATGACCTCAAATGGACTATCAGCTCTTGGCATTAGCTTACTCTTCCTCTTGGCTGGGAACCCTTCCTTTCTGAGGTGGATCCATACTAAGTCTATTGGCACAAATTACTTCTTCTATCTTGTGACCCTGGCCTGTTTCTAATAGGACTCGTTAGCCTTCTCAATCTGCCTCCTGACTGCAGCATGCAGTTTCAACATCTGTTCTACCTGTTTCTTTGCACCATAACTCATTTCTTCGTTGGGGACACTTGACATATCTAAGGGCATTAAAGGATTGACCCCATAGACCACCTCAAATGGACAGTGACCAGTTGTAGATGTTGGCGTCCTGTTGACGACAAATTCAGCCAGAGGTAGCTTCAAATCCCAATCTTTCAGGGACTTGTTAACAAGGCATCTTAGGATCTCTCCCAATGTTTTGTTTGTGACCTCAGTCTGGCCATCTGTTTGAGGGTGTGAGATGTAGTGAACAACAGCCTGATGTTTAGTAGCCTCCATAAGGTTTTCCTGAAGTAGCTCATAAACTTCACATACCTGTCAGACACAATGGTTTTAAGAACACGATCTAGCCTTACTATCTTCTTCAGTTAGATTTCAGCAATACATGCAGCATCCTCAGTCTTCTTGCAAGCTATGAAATGAGCCATCTTGCTGAACCTGTCAACAACTACCATTATAGAGTCATTGCCCCTCTGGGGGTCCTAGGCAATTCCACCATGAAATCCATACAAACATCCTCCCAAGGCCTGTTAGGCACTGGAAACGGAGTATAAGGACCAGCCTGGAAAGAACTTTTGGCATGTTGACATACAGAACACCTTCTCAGGGCAATCTGAACATCCCCTATCATTTTGGGCCAATAAAACTAGTCTTGCAATATTTCCAATGTCTTCTAGACCCCAACGTTTCCTCCTAGTCCACTAGAGTAGATTTCCTTGATGAGCAGGTCCCTGTAGGAGCCTCTTAGAACACACAGCTTATTTCAATGGAACAAGAACCCTTTCTGCAGCAAGAACTTAGTTCCCTGAACCCTGGTTCCCTCAGTTTGATTTTGGCAGTCTTCATAGAAGTCAGGATTATCTTTGTAAAGTTCATTCATGAATTTAAAGCCAAACACCCTTTGTTTCATGACTGTCTGTAGGGAATGCCTTCTTGATAGGGCATCAGCAACAATATTTTGCTTGCCTTCCTTATACTTGCTTGAAAAGGTGAAGGACTGCAGAAATTAAACCCACTTAGCATGCATGTAATTAAATTTGTGTTGGCCACTGATATACTTCAAGGCTTCATGATCTGAGTGCAGCACAAATGGTTTAGGTTTGAGATAGTGGCTCCAATGCATAAGAGCCCCGACAAGAGTATAGAACTCCTTGTCATAAGTGGAGTAGCTCAGCTTGGCCTCACTCAGCTTCTCACTGAAATATGCCACAAGTTTCTTCTCCTGAATGAGAATAGCTCCTATACCCATACCACTGGCATCACATTCAACTTTGAACAGACAGTTGAAATCAGGTAACCTCAGGACAGTGGTTCACACAACAACTTCTTGATGTTTCTGAAGGCTTGCTTGGCACTCTCAGTCCACTTAAGCTCTCCTTTCTTCATACATTCAGTAATGGAAGTAGTAATGGCACTGAAATTCTTGATGAATCTCCTGTAAAAGGAAGCAAGGCCTTGGAATCCCCTTACTTCTGCAATGTTTTGAGGAACTGGCCAAGACTTAACTGCCTCAATCTTGTCTTGGTCCACAGAAATCCCTCTCCCAGAGATTATATATCCCAAGAATTTCACCTCAGTTTTCAGGAATGTACACTTTTCTAATTTACTAAACAGCTTGTTGTTCCTCAGAATTTTAAACACAGAGTCAAGGTGGCTCAGATGTTCATCTTCATTTTTGTTGTAGATCAGGATATCATCAAAGTACACCATAACAAACCTGCCCAAGCATGGGCTCAGCACTTCAGTCATCAGCCTCATGAATGTGCTAGGTGCATTAGACAATCCAAATGGCATTACAAGACACTCATACAATCCATGTTTTATTTTGAATGCAGTTTTCCACTCATCCCCCTCCCTGATTCTTACTTGATGATAACCTTGCATGAGATCAATCTTGGAAAAAACCTTGGCACCACTCAACTCATCAAGCATGTCATCTAGCCTGGGAATTGGAAATCTGTATTTAACAGTTATATTGTTGATAGCTCTAATGTCTATACACATCCTCCATGTGCCATCTTTCTTGGGTACCAACAAGGCTGGCACAACACAAGGGCTTAATGATTCCCTCAAAAATCCTTTAGCCATCAACTCATCAATCTGTCTTTGTAATTCTCTGGTAGCATCAGGATCACACATGTATGTCAGTCTTTTAGGGAGTACGAATCCAGGCACAAGGTCAATCTGGTGCTCAATGCCTCTCAAGGGCGTAATCCACTTGGTAGCTCAGTAGGAAACACATCTTGGTACTGCTCAATCAATGGTATAACCCCATCAGGAACCTGAGGTTCCTCCTTGTCTGAAATCTCCTTTGACAGTAGGATAAGAACAGGTCGCTCTTGTTGTATTTCGTAAATCATCTTTGCTTCAGACAGGAATAAGACCCCATTGAGTCCATCAGTCATACTAGGACTTCCATAACTATTTTGGTTATGAGGTAGAGGGGTCAGAGTTATCTTCCTGCTACCCTGCTTGAAGGAATAAGTGCTGCTCCTTCCTTGATGAACTGAGTTCTTATCAAATTCCCATGGCCTGCCTAAGAGTAGGTGACATGCATCCATAGGAGCCATATCACACAGAATCTCATCCTTGTAAACACTCCTAATTGAAAATGGGACCAGGCATTGCTTGCCAATCCTAACCTCAACTCACTTGCTCAACCACCTCAGCTTATAAGGGTGTGGGTGCTGCTGAGTGCTGATATTCAGTTTCTCAACCAAGGTGACAGATGCCACATTAGTACAGCTTCCTCCAACAATGATTAGGTTACACACTCTACCCTGAATGGTGCACCTACTTCTGAAAATCAAGGACCTTTGGTCTTCCTCCAATGATGCCTGCTGAGAGTGCATCACTCTCCAAAGGATAAGACTGTGGCCTGTATCAGGATGAGCCAAGATCACATCCTGACTAGGCCCTTCCTCAACAACTTTCTCTTCCTCACTAAGATCCTCTTGTTCAGTATCAAATATCCCATCTCTCTCCCACTCTTCCACTTACATGGCTGTCATAGTCCTCTTAGAGGGACAATCCTGCCTGAAATGACCAAAACCCTGACACTGGAAACACTTGATCTTGTTTTCAGTTGGGGTTGGGTTAAGCTTTGGGTTCAGGACTCTTTTTCCTTTATCGGGTATGGGTTGGGTTGCAGGCTTACGTGTCTCACTAATCCTGACACCAGTGTAAGGCCTGAACACAGGTCTGGTAGCAGGCTTCAGTACTGTGGGTTTAGTCTTCCCCATCTTTTCAACTCTCAATGACAAGTTGACAACATCATCTTAAGACCACAAAGGCTTCATCCTAACCATGCTAGCAATACCCTTATCTAAGCCTTCCAAGAACCTAGCAATCCTTTGCTCAGGTTTCTCATTAATCTCACATTATAAGGTTAATTGCTCAAACTCCTCAGGTAGACCTCAATGGGTCTCTCATCTTGTCTAAGTTTTGACAGTTTGATAAAGAGATCCTGAGTATAATCTTTGGTGAAAAATTTACCAAACATCTTTTTCTTAAGCTTAGACCCAAGACCGAAGTGGTTCTTTTCCTTCCCTAATCCTTTGGTGTTTCATGTTATCATACCATAGAGAAGCATAACCTTTTAATTTCAAGACAACAACTTAAAAGGCTTTGACATCAGTGTAACCTTTATACTCAAAGATTTTCTCAATATCCCTAATCCATTCTAATAAATCATCAGGAATTAAACTACCAAAAAAATTCAGGGATTTCTACCTTTAGATGCTTATCTGTGTGCTCAGGAACCTCCTCCTGAGTCCTGTTGCTTTCTTTAGAGTCTGACTCATACTCATGTAGTGGTTGTCCTCTCCCTGCTTCCACAAAAAAGCCTCTTCCTCTTCCTCTTCCTCTTCCTCTGGCATGTGGCTCTCTTCTTGGATTATGGTTTGGAAACCTCTCCATTATTGTGTGGACAGCATTGAGGAGTGTATCCATATTTCCTGCAAGAGTTTCTATTCTGGTTTCAATACCAGTAAGTCTCTTTTCACTCATGGTTGTTTTTGTGTTTTTGTTGTAGGTAGGGATAATGAACTCACACTCCTCTCAACCCAAGACTAACACAAAGGTGGAATTGTGTTATAACCTAGCTCTGGTTACCAATTTGCAGCGTAATACCCTAGGACAGTTACTATTCTAAGGTAGAACAGGCTGAATTGAATGACTCTTTGGATTTTTTGGACTAATTATGACCTCAAGCTCCATAGCGAGGCACGGGATACTTAAGATAATAATTTAGAAAATTTAAGACTCAAATCCACAACAAGGCACAAGATGAAGACTCAAACTTGAAAACAACACAATTGAATGAATCCACAACAGGGCACAAGATTGACTTAATTATGCCAATAGACTTTGTTCAACTAACTACAGCAAGCCACAAGTTAGTTAACAGGCCTGGACTCAAACTACAACAATGCACAAGTTTGAAAGTTGAGAGAATTCTCAAGGTTTAATTTTTCATTCATCAAAAGTCTGCAGAATTCAGTAGAAGCCTGATCCTTATATAGGCCAGCTTTAGGTTACAGTTCTGAGTACGATTGATCTAAGGGCTACAAATCCATCTAGGAAATATACAACATAAAATAAATATATTACAAATGGGAGTCAGCTAAAAGCAAGGTAAAATCAGAGGTGAAACAGGTGAATGTCAGCCCCCTTGTCTTGTTCTGGTGCAGGCTTCTTGTTCTGATGCAAGTCTATGATGGTGCTCTTTTTAAAGTTTTAAAAACTCTAATTGTCTTTGTTGTTTTGCAAAAAGGTGCTTGGCAAACCTATATTCTTCCAATTACCTCGAGCTTTTCACTTTAGCCTTTGTCTGAACAGTTAAGAAAATGTGATAGTGACATTGATAGTGACATTTCCCCTACTTCTCATCTGCTTCTGCTTGTTATTTGGCTACTAGTACTAAACTAACTAGGCTGGATTAACCCTAGATTTCAGTCTCCTAAAGCTTAAGTTGCTGGTTCTATCAGCTGGCCAGGTAGGCAGTTGGTAGTTGGACCTTGTCATCCTCCCGAAAGCCTAATCATTACCTAAGCTTGAACTTGGTTGTCCCTGGCCTGAGCTTGGACTAGGATCAGCTGAGTCCTGCATGTCAGCTCGTGCTGCAGGTGGTTTAGGAAGGACTCCACCAAACTCCTCTCCTTGTTAAGCTTGTCAAGGGGGCAAATCTAGGACATTGTTGATGTTAATGAACGTCCCATGGAAGTAATCGAAAGCTTGTTTACAATTGTTGAATAAATCCCAAGAGGACCTGGGTAGATCATCATCATGAGCTAGGAATTCATTTCATAAGTGCTTGAATTGGGATCAATATAGGCTTTATCAAAATCGAATGAAATTTCATAAGCAACATAGAGATTGAATATCCCCTCAGTTTCATCACACCAAAGACCATTGATGTCTTTGGTTTCGCCATTCATATTTCCAATTTCATTGCTAGTAATAGCAACCACTTCTTTCATAGAATCATTTGGACCTTTTAGGTCCATTTCCTTTTCCTTATAACCCGGAGCATCCACGGTTGAACTCTTGTTCTTGAGCCTGTTAAAAATTCCTAGCTCCCCATAAATAGTAATATCTATTTCATCGACCTCTTACTTCCATGTTGGAGCCTCTACCTTACCTTTTTTTCAATAGGAGGCTCATCTTTTGGATGGGGACAAGGAGGATTCTCAACTTTATCATTCTTGTCATTACTAGCATGGTTCACCATGAAGCATGGTTCCTTGAGGTTGGGAGCTTGGGAGCTTTCATCACTTTGATGAGATTGAAGGTTATACTTCATCTCCTACTTACAAGGTGAGCATTTCGTTCTTTACATCTAATACCGTTCCGGCGGTATACAAGAATGGAGTTCCTAAGATGATGGGGATATGAGCATCTTCCGCCATGTCTACGATAACTATAACACCCTCATCTACCGAATTGCCTTACCAAGGCCTACCTTAGTAAACGAAAGTGCTACCATCTGGGTTATCCGAGGTAAGATATATCAAATAGACCATCAAAGGACGTATATTTAAAGTAAAAGTAGTTTAATCAAATTACATAGCCATAAATGCTAAATCCAAAAGAAAATACAACTGTAATCCATATGACAAAATATTCTAATTCTGCGGATGCTAAAAGACTCGGCGGAAGTTAAAGATAATCGTCTTGCATGTGTCCCATTCAAACCTTCATGCAAGCTCAACAACAAATACTGCTCGACTTCTGCTCACCATCCCCCAATGGATCACCGCAGGTTTTGTCAACATGAAAGGGTCAGTCAACTGCATAAGTAATCATGAGCTATAATACAACAACCAATACAATTCAATCCTGCAATAAACAATCTCCAACCTCCAAATACAAATGTCTGAACCGCAGCCTAGACTTGCTAGGTTACCCATCGCAACAGGAACCCACACCACCAGTGGTATACCGTAGTCTTGCCACCTAAGCCCCGCTCATTGCAACGAGCAAACCCAGATCATTAATGTGCACACCCCCTTATAACGGGAGCCACAAGGGGTGAACATGGGGGTGAAGATCATCTCCCGACAATGACTCCGCAATCAATACCAACAATGTCAACAATATCAAAATACCACAATAATCCATGTCAATGATAATTATACAATTCCACATCAACTTATAATCAATCATACATAAAATTGAGTAGGGAAACCCTACCTTATTCGCAAATTCCGCAAATCAACACAACAATGAAGCTATTGTTGGAATATGTGTCCTCCGACAATAATGCGATCACGACTGTTGATCATGATGATCACATGTTTAAATCTCATTATAAGGAATACAATTGGGAAGTAATATTTTTACTATCAACTGGTCAACATATATCGGTAATGATTGGCTGACTAGAGTTTGACATTACTGTCGTGCGACGGTGGTGATCAGTTGATTCCCTAGGTCATACCTATAGGGCAACACTCTTAATTGATCATTTAATTAATCGTATAATGTTACGAGTTAATTAAATTACTTGAAAATTGACGGACGATTTTGGAAGTAAAATTTACGTATCACATTGAAATTGATTAATATGAGATACGGTCTGAGTAATCGAATTGTATCATTGCTCAGATGAAATTATTGTTTAAGGAAACAATTAAATTTGAATGATTATTATAAATACAAACTGTTGTGATTTATAAATGGTAAAATATTTTAGTACAAGTAATTATGAATTACTAAGTCGATTTTGTATATGACGTATTTTTATTAATACGTTGACTTTTAATATGTTAAAAATACATGACAAATTTATGTTACATATTGACAATTGACAAAAATAATATGGATTCCATATTATCCATATGTGCCGAAAATATGAGGAAGATTAGGCAAATATTAAGTTATTTTTATTAGTGGTAAACAACATGATTACCTACTAAAACTAGCCTTGCATACCTATTGCTCATTGTGAAGAACAATTAGGGCATGCATTGGCTCTTTTGTACCTCCTCTCCCAACCGGTTTTGGGGAAGAAAACCCTTGTGGTTTTTCTTATTATTTTGCTTAATATTCACTTAGATATAGACTAGTGATTATTATTCATTCAACACACTAAAACAAGAGTTTTTAGAAAGAGAAAAAAAAAACTAACTTCCATTCTCCTCTCTCTCAACCGGTTTTGAGAGCAAAAACCAAATATTTTTGGGTCAATTTTTTCTCACAAAATTAATATTATCTAGTATACATAATATTAATTTTATTAAGAGTGTGCTTTGGGTATTAATCCTTGGGAGAGATCCTACACTTGGGTCTTTGTTCATCCAAAAGGAAAGCTCAAGAACAAAAGAGAAGGAGATCTCTTTTGTGCCCATATGAACCGAAATTTCTATGTAAGGATGAATGTTTCTTCTTTATTTTGTTAAATAGTTTGCATGCATAAGATCACTTGTTAATTTTACGACAAATTAAAATGGAACATATATGAATAGTATATAGATCTACTTTTTCTTCAATCGGTATCAAGAGCCATGGTTGTTTGCATGCAAATCGGTTAAAAGTTTTTCCGAGTTATAAAGATTAACATATAAAACTTGTTAAATTTGTGTTATTATGAGATATCACGAAATTAATTCATGCATGTTAAAATTTCTGGTCCTAAAATGTTTTTAGGATATTTTGGTTGATTTACGGATTTTTATTGTTCATATTATACAATAATGGCATTTAAATATGATTTTATGAGTAAAAATGTCATTTTCGGTCTAAAATTAGCTATACTTCGAATTTTCCAGTGATTTTTGGATATGTTATCACATATATTATTTTGCGATGATCTGTAAATTTTCATAAATTTTGGTCATGTTATGCTCGAAAAATGGATTTTTCATTATTAAAATCGATTTTAGGTGAAAAATAGGTTAATATGAGATAAATTTCGAATCTGGTCATAGAAATTTAGTATGTTGTCACATGCAATTTTACAAGATGTGTGTAAAATAATAGGCTATAGTGAAGTCTTTTTGCATGATTTATGGATTTTTGAAGAAAAATAGCATGAATAGTTACATTATTAGTGAAATATTGATAAAACATACTCTATGACTAAAGAAAAACATCATATGTTGCATTTTATTATCTTTTTCAGATCTAAAATTGAAAAGTTGATGAATAAATTTTTTCTCTTGTTTTTATGATTATTTTAATTAAAACCGATAAACCGCAACATTGTTTTTCCGGAAAAATTTCGAAATTTTTAACCTAATTTTTGAACATTATGAGTGTCATGGTATTTTTCCAGAATGTTCATGAGTTTAAATTTCAAATTTTGAATTTATTTGAAGTTTTGTGATTTATTTGAAGTTTATAGCTTATTTTTGTAATTTTTGGTCCATTAATGAACAATTTTAGAAATATGAGTTAATTATGGTCAAATAATTAGTGAAGACTAAATTTTGAGTTCTAAGAGGTTAGGGTAATTAACTTATGCATAAATATGAATTTATGTAATTTATGTGATTATAAAATGTTGAAATCACGCAAATCCGTAAAAACCGAGTAATATACGATATTGGCTAATTAAAGGCGATATAGCATAAAATTGGGTATGTTCATACATATTATAATGCTGAATTTTCTTTATGATTGTCATAATTTTAATTTATGTAATTTTGAATTATGTAATTTTTACTTAGTATGGCCTTAGATTTTAATTGGTATTTCCCGAAATGTATGGGAATATCGATTCGGTTGTAATTTTATTGTGATCTCGTATCACCGTTTTGTAATTTAAAAGATTTATTTTATTTTAGTTACAAATGTATAATAGAAAATTATGTAATTTATTATGTAATTTAATTTATTTCGGAGTTCCCAAAGACGGATTTCTTCAAGATGGCGATACATAAAGACGGTGTTACCTCGAGATGCGTGCCACAACCGATGTTCAAGGGACCAATGGAGTTGGTTTCCGAATATGTAATAGTTAAATAGTTTTTCTATTTTAGGAAGGTCATACTAGGATTTATTTATTTTATGCTTGCATTTTATTTTATGTCACATGCATCGCTAAATCGCCATAACTAAAACATGCATTTTCTTTCATCGAGTTTATCGACCGTGTCAATTAAAATTATCGTAGTTCACCGCTTTAGTTCACTTAAAACGTGATAGATAATAAATTGACATGACCTCTCGCTAAAACAATTAATTGAGACATAGCCTTACCAAATAGTAGAAACCATGAAAACCTATTTCGCGAGGGAGTGCACTCGGCCACACCGGGGTACAAACCTTGTTACGTAGGGGAAATGGGTGATAAATGTCTATCCACCGAATTCATGTCGATAAGGGATGTATCGGCCACATCGTGCCCAAGTTAATGTGGGTTTGGATCATGGACACATTTATTCGAAATTTGGATTGAACTCAACAAAAGTTTTTGATAAGGGATGTATCGGCCACACCGTGCCCTTGTCGGATGTGTTTTGGGCTAAAGATAATTGTTAATGTAATATTATCGACCAAGAGTTCTAAAAGTAGAATCGATTAAACGTTAATCCACCGAGTTATATTGATAAAGGATGTATCGGCCCCATCGTGCCTAAGTCGATATGAATTTGGGTCTTGGAATCATTTATAATAGTTGGGTAGAGGTCACTATATAAATGTTCATATCTTGTTAAATATTTACAAGTATGATATTAAAAGACAAATGTTAATATTTCCTTTTCCTCCATATTTGTAGTTCAATACAATGAATCCATCAAACGCTACCGCACCGATAACTCTTGAGTCTTACCACAATGTTTTTGACGACGTTTGCTCCCACAATGATTTCGACACTACTAGAGAACTTCATTTTGGGATAGGTTCGGATGGAAACCTTAACTTCATCACTTCTTCTAAACCACCTACTACTACTAGACCTCGTGTGTGTCCGTCTCAGGAAGACTACCTCATACAATCTATAGGGTCTTTGTCTCTGGAAGATAAAGATGCCAAAACTAGTGGGAGCTCAAGCAATCAAGTTCTTGCTTCAAAGGGCAAAAGGTTCAAGAAGAAGGGAAAGAAAATCAAAAACTTCAAGCAAGTTAATGATGAGTGCCATTATTGCTATGGCATGGGACATTGGCTTAGGAATTGTCCCGTATATTTGCGAAATATAAGGGAAGGAATCATCGTTCCAAAAGGTAAAATTCCTAAAGAAATTTATGTTATTGATATAAATTATACTTCCACTACGACATGGGTACTAGATACCGGTTGTGGTTCTCACCTTTGTAATCATTTACAGGGTTTAAGAGACGTGAAGAAGCTTAGCAAGGGAGATGTGGATCTACGCCTTGGAAATTGAGCTCGGGTAGCGGCCGAAACCAAAGGAACTTATGTTCTAGCTTTGCCTAATGGATTTGAGTTGTATTTACATAATTGTTTTTATGTGCCTACACTCTCTAAAAACATTATTTCAATCGCCATGCTAGACATGGACGGTTTTTGTTTTATCATTAAGAACAATCGTTGTACTATTTCTAGGAACGACTTGGTTATAGGCCAAGCTTCCTCTATCAATGGCATTTACATTTTAGAGACCTCAAATCCGACTAATGATATTTATAACATTCAATCAAAGAAATTCAAATCAAGTGACCCAAGTGAAGCGTTCATTTGGCATTGTCGATTAGGTCACATAAACGAGAATCACATCAAAAGATTAATTTCGACTAATGTGATTACACCATTTGATTATCAATCATATGGTACATGCGAATATTGCCTTGGAAAAATGACTCGTAATCCTTTTAGTGGTAAAGGGACACGAGCTAGTGAACTATAGGGACTCATACACACCGATGTTTGTGGACCAATGAGTATCACCGCTCGTGGTAATTATGACTACTTTATAACCTTCACCGATGACTTGAGTAGATATGGGTATATCTATTTGATGAAGCATAAGAGTGAAGCGTTTGAGAAATTCAAGGAATTTCAAAACGAAGTAGAGAACCAATTGAACAAAAGGATTAAGGCACTACGATCCGATCGTGGTGGAGAATACCTTAGCCTTGAATTTGATTCACACTTGAAAGGTTGTGGTATTATATCACAACTTACTCCACCTGGAACACCACAACTTAATGGTGTTGCCGAAAGGAGAAATCGAACCCTACTTGATATGGTTCGATCCATGATGAGTCAAACCGAGTTACCAAACTCGTTTTGGGGATTTGCGATTCAACCCGCAGTTAGATCTTTAAACAATAGTCCCACAAAGTCCACTGAAAAGACTCCATGTGAGATGTGGACGGGAAGGGTTCCCAATATATCCTATATGAAGATTTGAGGATGTGATGCTTACGTCAAGTCTAAGAACGATAACAAGCTTGCCCCAAGATCCGAAAAGTGCATCTTTGTAGGTTATCCCTTAACCTCACGAGGTTACTACTTCTATAAACCTCAAGATAACAAAGTGTTTGTGTCTTGCGAGGCTGTCTTCTTAGAAAGAGAATTTATTTCTAAGAGACAGAGTGGGAGAAATTTTGAACTTGATGAAGTTCAAGAGCCACAAACCGAGATAGAGACGCAAGAAGAAGTTCCTTCGTCGTCTAATACGGTTATTCCTCCTCCTCTTAGAAGAACGGGCCGTGTTATTCGCCATCCCGATCGATATGTGGGACTTATCGAAGAAGATGGAACACTTGATGTGTTGCTTATAGAAAGTGACGAGCCCGCCACCTACAAGACCGCAATCTCTAGTCCTAATTCCTTCTTATGGTTTGAAGCCATGAAGTCCGAAATGGATTCTATGCATGAAAACCAAGTTTGGGACTTGGTAGATTTGCCTAAAGGGGCAAGACCCCTTCAATGCAAATGGATATTCAAAATCAAGAATGGCATAGAAGGACATGATGATGTCTACAAAGCTAGGCTAGTGGCAAAAGGATTTACCCAAGTCCAAGGTCTCCATTATGATGAGACCTTCGCCCCCGTAGCCATGCTAAGATCCATACGGATTTTGTTAGCGATTGCCGCATTTCATGATTATGAAATATGGCAAATGGATGTCAAAACCGCTTTTCTAAATGGGCATTTAGAAGAGGAGGTGTACATGATACAACCCGAAGGTTTTGTTGATTCTAAAAATCCTAACAAAGTGTGCAAGCTTAAGAGATCCATTTATGATCTTAAGCAAGCATCTAGAAGTTGGAATCATCGATTCAATCATGTTATAAAGGAAAATGGTTTCACTCGAAGTGTTGAGGAACCATGTTTATACATGAAATTCAGTGGGAGCAATGTTGTGTTCCTAATCTTGTATGTCGATGACATACTACTCATTGGAAATGATATTCCAATGTTGTCTTCTGTTAAGAAGTGGTTAGGTAACCACTTCCAAATGAAGGATTTAGGAGAGGCACAACGCATACTAGGTATCCGGATCCATAGAGATAGATTCAAGAGGATATTGGCACTAAGTCAAGAGTCTTATGTTGATAAGATTCTTCGTCGGTTCAGCATGGACAAATCCAAAAGGGGTTTGGTACCTATGGTAACCGGGACGATATTAAGCAAGACTCAATCTCCCTCTGAACCCCATGATGTTGAACGCATTAAGTTGATCCCTTATGCTTCCGCTATTGGATCAATCATGTATGCCATGATATGCACACGTCCTGATGTCTCGTATGCCTTGAGCATGACGAGTAGATATCAAGGTAATCCAGGTGAGAGTCACTGGATAGCCGTCAAGAACATCCTTAAGTACTTGAGAAGAACTAAGGATTCTATCCTAGTTTTTGGAGGAGACACTGAGTTGCGTGTTAATGGATACATGGACTCAAGTTTTCAAACAGATAGAGATGACTTGAAATCACAAGCTGGTTTCGTTTTCATGCTCAATGGTGGTGCCGTAAGCTGGAGAAGCTTCAAGGAAGCTTTAACCGCGGATTCTACAACGGAGGCTGAGTACATTGCAGCATCAGAAGCTGCTAAGGAAGCTGTTTGGATCAGGCAATTCACGGAAGGTCTAAAAGTAGTACCTGCCGCCAATGATCCCATCACTCTCTATTGTGATAATAGTGGGACGATCTTCCAAGCTAAGGAGCCGAAGTCTAGTAATAGATCTAGACATGTACTCAGAAAATATCATGTAATAAGAGATTTCATTGAAAGAAAGGAAATTGAGATTTGTAAGGTTGGGACGGATGAAAACATAGCCGATCCGCTCACCAAGTCTTTATCGCAGGCTAAACATGATGGACATATGGCGTCCATGGGACTTAAACGTGTACCAAGTCTATGTTAGATTTTGAAATGAAATAAAAGTGTTGTTTTTGTTCATGTTCATAATCACATTTGTCTTTTATCTTTAATTACATTGTTACATCCAAACGGGTTGTAGTGACAATTGAACCCCATTAAAGTGAACACGGATTAACATAGTATTTGCCCATAGTCACTTGTATGAGGTGACGTCTCGAAGTGACTAGAGTGTGATGCGATTGATGGCAAATTCAAGTGCCATAGAGTCATGTGAGATGACTAGTCGATCACATAGGCAGACTGTTAGGAACATTTTGTCGGGCCTTATGACCACTTATAGAGTTCATGCAATTTATATAGCCTGGTCGTGGCGAGAGCTGCTATAGTATTCAAATGAGTCGATTCTTTTGACTAAAGACTATTCGCCTAAGATGGCACAGTTTCAGATTAACTTTGATTTGTGTTACTACGACCTTCGTAAATGGGGTCAAATTGGAATATTTTGGGTTATGATGGTTGTCGCTAGTCGAATAGAATGAGTGCGATAGGAATTGTCCACCCCTAGTCAGGGTTATAACAATATCTCAGGGCCACTCGAGGAGTAATGAACTGGAAATACGTGGCCACGCTCGGAAAGTATCTATGAAAGATAAGTCCGGTCAATCAGTTATTCTCCAGATCGAGGAAACCACTCTCGATATGATCACTTGCAAGTACGACCTGAAAGACACCTTGCATTGAGTGGGAGATAATAATAGGACAAGAGAATTGGTGATGCACACTTGTCGAGGACAAGTGGGAGATTGTTGGAATATGTGTCCTCCGACAATAATGCGATCACGACTGTTGATCATGATGATCACATGTTTAAATCTCATTATAAAGAATACAATTGGGAAGTAATATTTTTACTATCAACTGGAAAACATATATCGGTAATGATTGGCTGACTAGAGTTTGACATTACTATCGTGCGACGGTGGTGATCAGTTGATCCCCTAAGTCATACCTATAGGGCAACACTCTTAATTGATCATTTAATTAATCGTATAATGTTACGAGTTAATTAAATTACTTGAAAATTGACGGACGATTTTGGAAGTAAAATTTACGTATCACATTGAAATTGATTAATATGAGATACGGTCTGAGTAATCGAATTGTATCATTGCTCAGATGAAATTATTGTTTAAGGAAACAATTAAATTTGAATGAATTATTATAAATACAAACTGTTGTGATTTATAAATGGTAAAATATTTTGGTACAAGTAATTATGAATTACTAAGTTGATTTTTGTATATGACGTATTTTTATTAATACGTTGATTTTTAATATGTTAAAAATACATGACAAATTTATATTACATATTGACAATTGACAAAAATAATATGGATTCCATATTATCCATATGTGCCGAAAATATGAGGAAGATTAGGCAAATATTAAGTTATTTTTATTAGTGGTAAACAACATGATTACCTACTAAAACTAGCCTTGCATACCTATTGCTCATTGTGAAGAACAATTAGGGCATGCATTGGCTCTTTTGTACCTCCTCTCCCAACCGGTTTTGGGGAAGAAAACCCTTGTGGTTTTTCTTATTATTTTGCTTAATATTCACTTAGATATAGACTAGTGATTATTATTCATTCAACACACTAAAACAAGAGTTTTTAGAAAGAGAAAAAAAAACCACCTTCCATTCTCCTCTCTCTCAACCGGTTTTGAGAGCAAAAACCAAATATTTTTGGGTCAATTTTTTCTCACAAAATTAATATTATCTAGTATACATAATATTAATTTTATTAAGAGTGTGCTTTGGGTATTAATCCTTAGGAGAGATCCTACACTTGGGTCTTTGTTCATCCAAAAGGAAAGCTCAAGAACAAAAGAGAAGGAGATCTCTTTTGTGCCCATATGTACCGAAATTCCTATGTAAGGATGAATGTTTCTTCTTTATTTTGTTAAATAGTTTGCATGCATAAGATCACTTGTTAATTTTATGACAAATTAAAATGGAACATATATGAATATGTTAGTATATAGATCTACTTTTCCTTCAATCGGTATCAAGAGCCATGGTTGTTTGCATGCAAATCGGTTAAAAGTTTTTCCGAGTTATTAGGGAGGGTTTAGAGAAATGTAACCAAAGACTAGATGATTAGAGTGATTAGGGAGGGTTTTGAGAAATGTTTTAAGTTAAGTAAACTAATTAACGAAATGTTTATCAATATATATATATATATATATATATATATATATATATATATATATATATATATATATAGGCGGGATCTCGTGAGTTTGGTTCTTACGGTGAGTTGTGAGTTTGTGTGCTTTAAAATCTCAACCATTAGATAAACAAAAATGAAGGGCTGTGATTTAGATCACATAATATTAAAAAAAAAAACACAAATAAAAAAAAACACAATGGCAAGCCAAAATCCATCAGATGAAACAAACAGTTTCTCTCTCCCAAAATCTCTCTTAATTATAGAACTCAAAATCCCTGGAACTTTGGGGAAAAATAGCAATAATTTTTTCTCGTTTTCGACAATTAACAATCAATTAGCGGTTTTTAAGCATAATCATCTATACAATGAATCCAGCTTCCCAATTAACCAAAGGAAATGAATTCTAGAATTGAGAAATCATTTGGGGATTTGTCGTAATCTCGATTTCTAGAATTGAGAAATCGTTTTTCTCATTTTCTGATTGCACGAATTATCAAAATAAAGTTTCCCATTATTGTCACTGAGGAGTCGAGAGAGCATGTACGAATTAAATGAATCCTGGCGAATTGCTGGTGATGATGCATTGGCACTCTCAGTGGTCTAATGGTGGTGCTCGGAGGTTGGGCTCGTGGTGGTCTGAATTTGGATCACCTAGTGATCGATTGGAGGCTGGTGGGTCGTATAAATGATTCGATTATGGTGTCATTTCAGAAAATGTAAATTTGTCGATATTCTGCTGTGTTCTGAAATAAATGAAGATTATTTTGACATTGATTCGGAAATTCTTAATTTGTGGATATTCTGTTATGATCTTTTACTTGATTTTTATATGTTTCGGTAACCTTGGAGATGCTTGTTGTGCCTTTCGAGTAGTTGATTTGATGTTTATAAAGTTATGGATGTATGAAGAAGCCGTTTGTGCCCTGAACTTGTTTTATTGTATAGCAAATCAGATATTTATTTCGGACTAAAAATCATATAAATAGTTCTGATCAGAATATCAGATGTTGAAATCTAGAGAATACATCTTGTAGCAGTCTTGGGTAAGATAATCCTGTCGCAGAACAGTGCAGCGTGTAGAAGTTTTAGCTCTTCACCTTGCACACATCATATTATAGGACCGTCTTACCCAGGTTTTGGTACATCTTGCATCCATTCTAATTGGTTGAAATGGTTATGAAAGTGATTCATTGTTCTGTGCAATTTTGTGGGATTTGTCTGTGATCTTAGCAGCCTATCAAGTTTTTGTTCGCTACACACCGTTCTTTTGGATTAGGCTTCTCGACTTGATCTTGATACTTCTCGGTTTTTTCATGGCAATAAGTAATAATACTACAATAATAGCAGAATAACAGCACAATAACACTGGAGTAACAACACGTAAAGAAAAAAAAAGATAACAAATGAGATATTTTTTTTAAGAATAACAATAACACTACAATAATAGCAGAATCACAATAATCCCAGAATAATAGCACAATAACATGTGGTAAAAAAAGAGTAAAAAAAATCAAATTAGTAAAAAAATTAAAGTGATACCGGAATAACATCAAAATAACACCAGAATAACAATACCACAAGAATAACAGCACAATAACACATGGTAAAAAAGAGTAAAAAAATCAAAAGTAGTAAAAAAATCAAAGTGGCACCGGAATAACATCACAATAATACCAGAATAACAGCACAATAATATGCGGTAAAAAAAAGAGTTAAAAAAATCAAAGTAGTAAAAAAAATCAAAGTGACACCGGAATAACATCACAATAACAACAGAATAACAGTAGAATAACAGCACAATAACACGTGGTAAAAAAAAAAAGAAAAAAAAATCATAGTCGTAAAAAAAAATCAAAGTGAGAGCAGAATAACATCACAATAACAACGGAATAAGAATAACAGCATAATAACAACACAATAACATGTGGTAAAAAAAGGGAGAAAAAAAAATCAAAGTAAAAAAAAAAACCACAATAACAGCAGAATAACAGCACAGTAATACGTGGTAAAAAAAAAGGAAAAAAAAAAAATCAAAGTCGTAAAAAAGATCAAAGCAACAGCAGAATAACAACGGAATAACAATAACAGCACAATAACATGTGGTAAAAAAAAAAGAGAAAAAAAATCAAAGTCGTAAAAAAATAAAAGTAAAAAAAACACAATAACAGCATAATAACACGAGGTAAAAAATAAGAGTAAAAAAAATAAAGTAAAAAAAAATCTGGTACAAAAAGAAAAAGAAAAAAAGGTAACATAATGAGAAAATTAGAGAAAAACATAAAAGAAAAAAAAATCTAAGTTGTAAAAAAAAAAGAATAATAACATGAGATAAAAAAAAAATTAAAGTTAAAAAAAAAGTAGCACTAGAAAAAAGAGAAAATAAATAAATGATAGTGATTTTATATGACAGGTAAGATTAGATCTTGACCATTCATCTCTAATATAATCTAGTGGCTGAGATTTCAAAGGACAAACTCACAACTCACCATAAGAAACCAAACTCACAAGATCTTATCTCTCCCTCTCTCTCTCTCTCTCTCTCTCTCTCTCTCTCTCTATATATATATATATATATATATATATATATATATATATATATATAGGATCCGGTGAGAACGAACACTCGGTGAGAACGTACATACCAACAAAAATTATATCTTACATTTACTAAGAGCACGCACACTTCAAGCCTGACAACAAACACGCCTCACCTAAACTCACTCATGCCATCGACCACCACCACCCCCAGAATACGGCGACCAACACCATTAGACTCCGGCGAACCCCGCGTCGCCGACAGCGGAGCTCCGGCAGAGGTCGTGCCAGCGTCTTTGTTTTCCACCAGAATTCGAAGCATTCTTTCTCCCCCTTTTCTCCCTTCTCTAAAACTCTCACCCTCCACCACCGTAGTGTCGCCGGCCACCTCAGACAAGATCACTAAAAAATATAAGACGCCACCCCTGATTACCAACGTCGCCTGCAACGTCGACCATCAATTTAATCGACCTGTATCTTTCTTTCCTTTCCTTTCGCGCATCATGCTGGCACCTCGCATTGAATTGCGTTTTCGGTTTATATTTATATCGTTGATGATCAGATTTTTTCAGAGAGTGTAGCTGCATTTTGCAATTTGGGTGAGTTTTGTTTTGATCGTCGGCGTAAAAACTGGATGTGGTGGTTGAAATTGCATTTGTATTGCTTCTGCAATGATAATATGAAGCTTATCCAGGAAAATGTCGAAGAAATGTGATTGACTTGTGCAGTAAAACAAAAGAGTTCAAGTCAATGTGTGTCGACATTTTTTACTGTTTGATTTTGATTTTGTTTGTATTTGGGGTGATTTGATTTTGTGGAGTTAATTAAGTTTTGTAATTTTGGTTATTTTTATTGGATTTTGTAATTTAGGGTTATTTTTTGTATACTCGAGTCATGTTATATACGTGTATCTAGTTTACATATTTGTGTATCTACAATAATTTTTTATGTATCTGTGTACTTCGTTTTGTTTGTATTATAAGATAGAAAAATATGTACCTAGGGTGAAAAAAAATGTACCTATGATGAGAAATAATGTATCTGCAATATTATAAAATGTACCTAGAATTTATATAAAAAGTATATCTATGATAGTGTATAGTATATCTAAGATTTGGTAAAAAAAATGTGTCTACACTTTAAAAAAATGTATCTAGAAATTCTTAAAATAATGTATCTACGATAGGTTTTAATGTATATAAAATGGTAGGTTTTAGAAAAATGTATCTAGAAATTGGAGATTTTCACCTCATCTAAATCCTTGCATTTGTTACAAATTATAGTATCATTATAGTTTCGTCGTTTCGTTTTATAAGTCGTTTTTGGATGTTAGCCAAATAATTAAGAAAAAGCATTGAAAATGTTACAATATTGATTAGGTATAATGATTTAATTGTTTGATTTTTGAGTTCCGAGCTGTTAATTTGATAATTTGCCGTGTGATAATGTTTGTGTTGATATGTATATGGGTCAATGTGCTCTTGATATTGACTGCTTGTGTTTCTCTGATATTTTTGCGAAATGGAAGATTTACTGGTCATTTAAATCCTTGAATTTGCTGCAAATAATAGTATCATAGTTTTGTCGAGATGAGGATATCTGTGTTATTTTTCTGAAAACTACACACTAGTGTGAGAAATATTCATACACATTGTTTATGTTTTATGTGAATTTTGGAGTGAAATTGAGGTTGTTTCTTTACAATGCTGCTTATTTTGACAAATGCTTGTCTGTTGGTGCTCT
Organism: Silene latifolia; assembly: GCF_048544455.1. Lineage (NCBI taxonomy): Eukaryota > Viridiplantae > Streptophyta > Magnoliopsida > Caryophyllales > Caryophyllaceae > Silene > Silene latifolia. The sequence goes on from NC_133534.1 coordinate 82,055,654, forward strand.
CTGATTGACTGTTGTTCAACATAAGAGTGTCCAGTGTGAGGTGCGTTGTGATTTTACTATGAGTTTGCCATGTTTTGTATCAATGTAGAGGAGCAGAGTGGTTCCATTAGCACAGTGGAATATTATTAATTGTTGATATATCATGTTAGTTATTATGTCAAAAGAGTATGCCAGTTTATTGTCAGACAAAAAGGGTCTCGAGTCTCGACATACCCGATCACTAGGTCATAGATACATTATTTCACGAATTTCTAGATACATTTTGTTATATACACTTTTTACGGATATAGATACACTTTTTACGGATATATATACACTTTTTACGGATATAGATACACTTTTTAAGAAGGTAGATACATTTTTTTCTATACTAGATTAATCTTTTTAATAATTGTAGCTAATACCATATTAAGTTTAACCATCAGGCACCTTAATATCTGATGCGTAAAGCGGAGCGGAAGACTTAATTGTGAATTCAAGTGAGGCGAGAGATCCGAATGAACTAGGTGCAACCCGACCAAATCGTTCCACTTGAGGTGAATAATGAGGGATATTTGATTTAAGGTTAGAGATAACCTTAAAACAATGGTATATTTGCCTAAGCTAGACCTATAGCTTGTTCAATGAAGATTGTATTCGATAAACTCTTCGAATAGCAATCAGGTGCTTTAATCAAAACGCGTCAATTAAAACAGAAAAGATTGAAACAATGAGTTTCTTTCTCGAGAAAAGATTTTGATTACAACTTGGATGATGAACAAATGAGGATTTTCGCCCATTATATAGCCTAGGATGTACTTGGGCTCGAAGGCAGCATTAAATGCTAGAAACCATTTCCTAGGTGCTTATTCAAAGTCCTTGACTTTGTAGAAAATAATGCTAGACCTTGTAGAAAACTAGGTGATGAAAACTAGAAGAGAAAAACTAGGTGCATCCTCTTCTTTTGGGCGGCACACTTGGACCACACGGTTTCAAGTCGGTTCCCATGGGTCTCGGGTCTTGATTGCACATATTTCCCTTCCTTTAGTTGAGCCCATCCATATTTGATGTGTAATTAATGCATTACTTGGGCTTGAGTTCACTTGGTCTTCTAAATTAAGCACAACCTCTTCTATAGGGTCGATATTCGCATCATCTCCTCTCCCTTGAAAAGGAATTTCCCCCAATTCCTTGATTCCATCATCATCGACATAAGGAGATAGATCACCGATGTTGAAGGTAGCGTGCACACCATAGTCTCTGGGTAGCTCGATCTTGTAAGCATTATTGCCTGCTTTTGAAATTACTTTGTAAGGACCTTCCGCACGAGGCATGAGTTTCTTTTTGCGCTTGTTCGGGAACCTGTCCTTCCTTAAGTGCAACCACACTAGGTCTCCTTCGTTGAAAGCCCTTGGTTGGAGATTCTTGTTCGCCTTGCGCTTGTATACTTCATTGATTGTCTCGATCCTTGCCCGGACTTGTTCATGGCGTTTAATCATCGATTTCAATTTGGACTCCGCATCCTAGTGAATAATTTCGTCCTTCGGTAGGGGGATTAGATTGAGGGGCAAGTACGGGTTTATGCCATACATAACTTCAAATGGAGAGTGCTTTGTGGCATATGTCGGAGAGCGGTTGTATGCGAACTCGGCATGGGCGAGTTTTAAGTCCCAATCCTTCCGAGTTTTGCTTACGAGACTTCGCAACATTGTACCAAGAGTGCGATTCGTTACCTCCGTTTGTCCGTCTGGTTGAGGGTGATGAGAGGTACTAAATAAGAGTCTTGTTCCCACTCTATTCTATAGCGTTTTCCAAAAATAACTCAAGAATTTAGAATCTCGATCGGAGACGATCGTCTTTGGGATCCCGTGGAGACGTAGTATTTCCCGAATGTACAAAGCAAGCGTCGTCGGTCTTGTGACAAGCTATAAAATGGGCCATCTTAGAGAATCGGTCCACTACTACCATGATTGCATCTTTACCTCTCTGGGTTCGAGGTAATGCCACAATGAAATCCATTGATACATCTTCCCAAGGTCGACATTTAATAGGTAAGGGTGTATATTCTCCGGGTTTGAGCTTGCTCTTGGCCATGTGGCAAGTGACACACCTTCGTATCATATCTTGCACATCTTTTTGCAGTTGGGGCCAATGAAAATGCTCTTTGAGAATACCTATAGTTTTGGCAACCCCGAAATGTCCTCCAAGTCCACCTCCATGAGTTTCTCGAATAAGGAGTTCTCGAGTTGGAAGTTTTGGCACAAAAAGTTTATTACGCTTGAAAAGAAAACCATCTTAAATAATGAACTCATCATGAGTTCCAGTCTTGCAATTCTCGAATGCTTCTCCAAAGTCGGGATCATGCTCGTAGTAATCTTTTAACGCCTCAAATCCAAGTAATCGGACATCGAGCGCATTCAATAATGAATACCGTCGTGAGAGAGCATCGGCCACCACATTACTCTTACCAGTTTTATACTTTGAGGAAAAGTAAAAGGATTGTAAGAACTCCACCCACTTGGCATGCCTCGGGTTTAACTTTTGTTGTCCGTTGATGTGCTTCAGTGACTTGTGGGCCGAGTGTAGGATGAAATGACTCGGCCGAAGGTAGTGACTCCAATGTTGAAGCGCTCTCACGATAGCATAGAATTCTTTGTCGTATTTCGAGTAATTGAGCCTACCTCCATTTAATTTCTCAGAGAAATAAGCGATGGGTCGCTTTCCTTGCATTAGCACGGCTCCAATTTCAACACCGCTTGCGTCACATTCCACCTCAAATGGTTGAGTGAAATCCGGGAGTGCCAATAACGTGCCTCGCAAAGTTTTTGAATAATCGTTTCGAACGCCTTTTGAGCAGTCGTGGTCCATACGAAGGTTCCCTTCTTCGTACACTCGGTGATAGGACTAGTAATGGTACTAAAGTCCCGAATAAACCTCTGATAGAATGAGGCGAGTCCATGAAATGATCATACCTCTGTGATGGTCTTAGGAGTAGGCCATGACTTGATTGCTTCAATTTTAGATTAATCGACCGAAACTCCGTCTTTAGAAACCCTGTAGCCAAGAAAGATAACACTCTCGACTAAGAATGAACACTTCTCCTTTTTGCCATAGAGTTGTTGCTCTCAGAGCGTATTGAACTCCTTAAATTGATCTTAGAGAAGATTTCGGATCCATGTAACTCATCAAGCATGTAGTCAAGTCTCGGGATTGGAAATCGATACTTGATAGTTATGTTGTTCACGGCTTGACTGTCAATGCACAGTCGCCACGTTCCATCCTTCTTTAGAACAAGTAGGGTAGGGACGGCACATGGACTTATGCTCTCGCGCACATAGCCTAATTCCATTAATTCCTCGATTAGTCACTATAACTCCTTTGTCTCCATTGGATTGCATCGATAGGCGGCTTTGTTTGGTAAGGGAGCTCCGGGTAGGAGATCGATTTGGTGTTTAATCCCACGAATAGGTGGTAAACCAGCGGGTAGTTCCTCGGGGAAAACATCCTTGAACTCCTCTAAGAGCGAGGTCAATCGTTCATCCTTGTCTCCATCACTAGGCATCTCATTGACCACCATCAAGTAAACTTGGTTGCCATTGACAATGGCCTTGTCAACTTCTTACTCACTAGCAAACATGGTCATGCTAGCGGCCTTTCCACGCTTGGCACTCATGGAGCGCACCTCACTAGTTGACATTGGTTTAAATATAATATTTTTACCCTTATTCACCAATTCACATTCGTTGCTCCGTCCGTGATGCACCACATCTTGATCATATTGCCAAGGACGTCCTAATAGTACATGACATGCATCCATAGGCACGACGTCACATAAAATATCGTCGTTGTAAGAACCCATTGTTAGTGCCACTTTTACTTGCTTGGTGATTTTTACTTTGTTTCCGTCATCAAGCCAATGCAAGGCATAAGGCCTTGGGTGAGGTGTTGTGGGCAACTTTAATTTCTCCACCATTTCACTTGCGGCGACGTTAGTGCAACTGCCTCAATCAATGATTAGGCTACACTATTTGTCTTTCACTTGGCACTTGGTGTGAAATATTTGACTTCTTTGTTCCGTCTCAATGGACGTAGATTGGGCTCGCAAGGTTCGGAGAACCAAAGCACAATCAAAGCTAGGAGCGACGTAATCCTCGGCATTCTCGACTTTTACCCCTTCCTCTTCTCCTTCTAGGTTGAAAATGCCTTTTATTCTCATTTCTTCCTCAAACAATTCGTCACGACAATCCATGGCTTCTCTTAGCGTGATTGTTCGTTGATTTGGGCATGCATTTTGAAAATGCCCAAATCCTTAACATTTGAAACACCGAATTTTTGTGTAACTATTTTCTTTCGAGGCGGGTGGTTTAGTAAAGAAACTAGGGGTGGTAGTTGTTTTGGACTCAATGACATCGCCCGCTGTGCTTGCCCTTGGGTTTCTCTCGTTCCTCAAATTCCGACTACTCTCACGATAGGTGGGTGTCACCTTTGCCTTCCCTTGCGCCTCCACTTTGAGACACATACTACATAAGGTGTCGAAATCCGTGTAGTCCTGCAACTCGACGGCGTTAGCGATGCTACGGTTTAGACCGCGTAGGAATCGCGCCAACTTTATGTCCTCATCTTCCACCAAATCTCTCATCAAGGGTAGATTTTTAAATTCATTGATGTACTCCAAGACACTTAGCCTTCCTTGGGCAAGATCGGCAATCTTACGATAGGTTGTGAGCCTATGTGTTGCGGGGACATATCTTTTACGCAATTTGAGTTTAAGCACGTGACATGATGTTATCTTTTCTTTTCCGGCCCGAACTCGCCTGGCCTTAAAGCTTTCATACCATAACGAGGCCCCATGTCTCAATCTCAAAATGGCGTACTTGCAACATTGTTCATCATCAAGATCCTTAAATTCAAACATCCGATCGATTTGTCTCTCCCAATCGAGATAAGCCTCGGGATCCGTGCCTCCTGTGAACTCCGGTAGTTCACTTACTTTGAACTAGTCAATGACTCGTTCACGTCTAGGCTGCCATTTGGGATCGGATTCTTGCAAATTCTTCAAGGCCTTTTGAAGACTCTTAAGAAAATTGGGATCTTCGTAGTTCATGTTAATAATTTAGATCATCGATAATATTGTGGACTTGTTGAGCTAGTAACCCCTAATTGTTACATTGTTATGATTAGAAATTTGATGGACTACTAAGAGACCTTTATCTTTTTTAGATGGTACTTGTGGATGTTAGAGGCAATTGTTGCTTTCACTTTGGAGGATTTATCTTTAAATATTTGTTAGACGTTGATTTCGGTTTGATGTTCCGTATATCGAGGAGTCTTATGTACTTAATTAATAACTTGAGGAATTTGGTTAGTCAATTTAATGTCGAAGTACTTGACGGATTTCTACCATGCTGTATTGAGAGGTGGATCAGTTATGTATAGTTTCAAGATGGAAGTTATGCCAATTGATAATCTTGGAGGATAAAGACTAGGAATTTCGACAACTTTGAGCGTGACAGCTTAGTTCCCTAGCTTTAATGAGCTTGGCATTAGTTTCGATGGAAATAGGGAAGTTTGGGTTCCATGGAGGAGTTGTACTAAGAATCTCGAGATGATAAACCTCTAGTATAATCCCTAAGAGTGCTTTGTATAACTCTTGAATCTCTAGTTCCCACTTCTTCTCCCGGCCGTCTGTTCCAGCTCTTAATCCCTTGACCTTGGCTTAAGTTTGAAAATTTTCACCTTTAATCTTTTTTCCTCTAATATTCCTGTTTTATACAAGAGTGACTTCTATAAAATTTTGATTATCGTGAAAATTTTAAATATTTTGTGTTATGATTTCAAAGTGTTAAACTTCATTTTAGTTTTACTCTTGGTTAGTATTTAAATTTAATTTTGTTTCGAAATGTTTTAAAACTCGATTGAAAATATTTCGAAATTATTTAAAATAATTTAATGGCTCGAAAAAAATATCAAATGATATGTGGCATTTACAAACTTGATTTGTCCTAAAGTTTCAAGAAATATTTATACATCTTCTTTTGGATTTCGACGTTGGTTGGATGCTGAGACTTGTTATTGGAGACGTCTGATGATCGGCTCGGTACTTGCCAACGTTTGGTTTTGAGTTTGAGTTTTCAAATATTGACTTGCCTATTGTCTTGAACGACAGAATTCTTGTTCGCGACATGTATCCTCTCGTTCACTGGGATAAGACAAGTGATTTCTAATAGTTTAATCTTGAAAATTGGTTTAAAATTTGTTTTGACCTGAACAACGATTTTTTTTTCGAATCTATTTATCAGCTGAAATGTTTTAAAAAGTCTTTGATATGAAAGTCTTATTTTTATCATTTCAAGTTTCGAGGACGAAACTTTTTTTTAGTGGAGGAGATTGTAACACCCGCTATTTTTCTAATTTGAAATTCATATTTTATCTCCTTTGCGAATTAATTTATAATGCGTCGGAATTTATTCCAATTAAATTCCTTTCCATCTTATTAATTCTTAAAACTGGGCAGTCGCATTTATTCAACAATTATTTATAAGATTTAATTTTTATTCTTTCATTTACGGTTTTGATTTAATTATTTAACTAAATCCGTCCCTAATTGATTGTTAACCCGATTTATTTTATGGACTGTCCATTTATCAACGATTTTATAAGTTTACATTTTAAACTTAAATTTGGCTCCAAGACTATTGTTGTCTCTTGTGAATTGTAGTGAGGTAACAAATATCTCTTTGTTTTCTATTCATTCCTCTTATTAATTATTTTATTTAAAGCATTTTACAATCCTTCCTCTTTTAACTCCTTGAGATCTTTTTTATTGAAGCAAATCCTCTAAATAAGCTAGTATTAGTCGTGTATTTTGAGTGTTGATTGTCATTACATCAATTCTCTGATTATTTCTCTTTTTACATACTTTATTTCATGCAATTTACTCATCATTCTCATATATTACCATTTCACAAAATATGAACATATTCATCTCTTTACTTCTCTTCTTGGACGTGTGAATTGAGTGCTCAAGCTACATCAATTTGTTCATCAGTTTTCTTCATTAATTCATCCTTTAATCATCTTCTTTCAAGGGTAAATTTATTACTCCTTTAATCCTTGCTTTTGTTTAATATTTCATATGATCTATTCATATAATTATTATGTTTTTGTAGGCTTTTAGAAGAGTAATTGAAGAATTTGTTGTTGATTCGGATAGCAATTAGAGGTAACGCGTGATGACTGACTCGACATTTCATTTCGTTTTATGAGTAGTTGCATGTATATTATACATATTATCGCTTTTTCATATTCTATTGATTAATATGCATTTCGAAAATATTGTTGTATGGTTCGAAAGTTTCTAGGTTTTAATTTCTACGTCAAATAATTATGTTTATGAGTTTTGTCATATTGATAAGTATTTTACAAATGAAATTGTCTCATTATTATTGTTATTGTTCTATTTCGACATATTAGTAATATTATTATTATCTATTTCAAAAATCATAAATATTCTGATAATTTGGTCCTTTGGATTAATTTGAGAGTTTGGATAATAAGTATTATGATTTTAAAATTTATTTAGCGTTGTTCTTATAATTTCATTATTTCGGCCAAAATAGACTTAATTATGCTTTAAATTATTCTCTTCACTTAAAAATTACGAAAACTATATTTTTGACTCTGATTATTCATTTTAGAAAGAAATAAATTTTTGTGTAAATTATTCTGGTCGAAACATATTTTCAATTGTTTAAATCGTGTTTTGCGGTTTTATCGTTTTATCGGTTTTTATTACGATTTAATTATCAAATGAAATGATAAATTCATGAAATTTTATATACTGGCACGGGATGATATAAAAAGAGTTCATGTAAATTTTAGTGATTTTTAAAGATGAAATCAATTTTATAAAGTAATTACTACTTTCGGTTAAACCGAGTAATATTTGGATAAAACCAGATTTTTAAGAAAGGGTATTTTGGTCATTCAACATATAATTCAAGAATCTGTAAGAAGCCTATTTTGATATAAACTATTGAATAAAATTATTTTATTTATTTAATAAATAATTTAGTATTAAAATGAGTTTACCCGATTTAGAAACAAGCTATTAATTTACTATTTATATCTTTCCTAAAAGTAACTATTACTTTGTTATTTACTACTAACTTAATGAAATGTATTTATGAAACGTCCTTATGGAATTTGTCATATTCATTCTGAGCCGATATTAGCTATTTTGATATATTAAAAAGTTTAATGGATTCTATTTTTATTAATTAATATTTCTTTAATATATTACTACTTTTAGTAACCTTTTATATTTATCAAGTTTCTACTTTTAGAATACTACTATTTTTATGAGGTTTACATTTTAAGGATGTCCCATTCTAAGAATGTTTCTGTTTTAAGAAAGTCTCTATTTTGAGGAAGTTACTATTTCAAGAATGTTTCTACTTTAAGGAAGTTTCCACTTTTGGAAAGTTACTATATTTGGAAATTAGTATTTTTGGAATGTTTCCTTTTAAGGAGTTTGAATAATGAATATCATTTGAAAATGGATTTAAATAACGTATGGAATAAGAGGCAAGGTTTAGAATAATAAGCTTAGCTATACGGTTTGCCATCAGTTATTGAACTGATTCACTTATGGTTGGATTAGTGGTTGAACTGGGTGTAAAGATAATCCCAGGAGATATGTACTTAGCTTAGATTAGGACCTCACACTACGTGGTAAGACGCCGTCCTATTACAGTTGAGTAGCCTAGTTAGAGAACTTGGAGTTGGTTACCGACGGCGTGACACTAGGCCTCGAAAACTTGGAGTTGGTCACCGACGGCGTAACACTAGATTCCCGAAGCTAGTTTGGTACTTCGGTACTTTAGTATATCCCGAGTGAAAATCTAGACTAAGTCACTAAGCTGATTTCCATAAGAAGAAATGAGATATTGTTTCACTCTATTTACTCTACCTTTTGATTATGAGTTTGAAATACTTTTTTTATGTATTTATGTTTTTAACTTATGTTGATATATTATTATTTTAAGTTTATAATTACTTTGATATATTAGCATTGCTTTTTTCAACTTAATGAAATGTGGCTGGGAGAACGCCTGAGTTATTCCCCACTGATTGTGGCTGTTATGTATATAACATGACATGTTTTGGATATTTGCCGGGGTTCAAGTGAGAGCTAGCGAGTAGTAGATCCTACTCTTTTATTTTATTTATGTTGGATTTGTTAAACACTTTTGAGGTTTTAATTTTTTAGCCCTTTTTAACAAAAGTGGCAATTGTATTGACTTACCGTTTTGGGAATTTTCCCTTGGATTATATTTATCTTAATCCGATTTCGAGTTTTAAGTTTATCATTGTGTATTTAATCCCATTCGATAGTGTTTCCGCCACTGTTTTGCACTAAATTTGATAGGGGATTACGGTTTGGAATATAAATTTTCATCCCCCACTTTATTTTGGACATTGTCCTCAATGTACATGTAGGAGTAGGAATGAAAAATAAATATATGTTTTTTGGATTTTTAATGTTTTATGGAAAATGAAGTACAAATGCAATGATATGATATGAATGAATGCATGCTCTAACTAAATGCAATTGTCTATGACATATATAACAAATGAATGCAATCTACACTATACTAGATGATGCATGCTAAATGCTTAAGTCACCTATGATCAAACCTCTCCAAACCGATTTAAGCACTATTTCTAGTGTAGAAAGGAATAGGTTTGGTCATTAGTGACTATGTATGAATGCAAGAATCAACTATATGCAACTAACTAATGGATATGTGATATATGTTACAATGCAAATTATACTATATGAACTAACTAATGTAAATGCAATATGAAATATAATACAAATGCAAGCCTAAACTATATGATATATGTATGTCGCTTCATGGTTTAACCTCCCCAAACTGATTTTAAACACTATTGTTAATGTCGGAAGAAAGGGGTTTAACCATAAGGTAACTATATAAATTCAACTATAAATGAGAGATAGGGAAAGAAAGGGTTCTTACAATCATGATAGGAGATGAAGATGGTAGGTGAGATTGGAGTGAAAAGAGATGTTTCACGGACTGAAATGAGAGCATACACGGGTTAGCGACTCCACACGGGCGGGTTGGCAAGGATCTTCTCGGATTTCTAGAAAATTTCTGAACCTTTAGGCTGAACCCGCTCGGGTTGTATCTGACTCGCTCGGGTTGGGAGCTGACACGCTCGGGTTATTCTTGACTCGCGGGGGTTGAGGTCTGGGATGTGTGTTTTCTTTAGAACTCGGGTTATTCTTGGGCAGGGAAATTTTTCACTTTTCTTGGCTTTCAATACGCACGAGTTGATGTCGGGACGCACGGATTTCGAGCAATTTTGACCCAACACCTTTTTGATGATAGAAAAGATGTCTACAAGCCCAAAATCTCCATTTTCTTCATTTCTTTGCATTTTCTACCTTCTCATTTTCATCAATTTCCTTCAAAAAGTCAATTTAATGGGAATACTACAACCTATGGGTGCCCTTCTCAAAATACTACAACCTATAATTTAACTAAGAACACTACCAAGTACGACACCATTCCCCTCATATTACAATACGTGGAAGGACAACCGGAATGACAGGCTGCCTTTGTTTTAAACACAATTATTAACTAGCTTCCTTCCTTCCATTTCCTTTACCTTACCTTATTACTCCTCCTTTTCTTAAGTTTGATTTATACTTAACTTTTGCCTGATCTTAATTAAATACAAACACACATCTCGTATCACCTTCTTCAACCATTAAATACAAATAGCTAAGAAACCCATCATAGCTACTCCCGTACACCCAACTCCACGCACCAACTTGCACCAAGTACCAACGCGCATCAAGAACGGTCACGGAAACCACCCATCGCCACCAATCCTTCTCCTCAGATCTGCCACTTCATCTATTGCCGCCTTGAACCGCTGTGCTCCTCCACCAATAACAGTGGTAATTTTCGAAAACCCTAAATCCCCATTTTAATTTGGGGGTAAATTTTACTTCATATTCTGGGTGATTGTGGAATGACGGTGTTATTATGGCTGTCAGAATGGATGCATAGGGGTCGTGAATTCGAGAGGTGGTCGTGGACAATGGTGGTGGTGGTGGTGGTGATATAGTGAGAAAGACCATTACCGGTTACTTGTATGAATTTTGTGAGGTATAAAACTTAGATATAAATGGAGGATACCTCATTTGTTTTTGTTGATGAGGGTTCTTGGGTAATAGCTTATTATTGATTTAAATGATATCTTACTTGAGATTATTGATTAACTATTAAGGCTGAAGTTAATAAATGAATATGAAAATGGAGGAAAAATTAAGGAGAAAGGGATCAACTGATCACCACCGTCAACACGACAGTAACGTCAAACTCTAGCAAGCTAATCGTTACCGATTAATGTTGATCAGTTGACTATTTAATTTATCATCCCTTTCGTTTTCTTCTTATGAGATTTAATAATGATTTTAAATCATTTGATCTCACTATTGTTGAGGACACATACTCCAACAATCTCCCACTTGTCCGAGACAAGTGTGCGTCACCAATTCTCTTGTCCTATTACAATCTCCCACTCAATGCAAGGTGTCTTGCAGGTCGTACTTTCATTTGATCATATTGTGAGTGGTTTCCTTGATCTGGAGAGTAACTGTCTGACCGGAATTATCTACCGTAAATATCTTCCGAGCGGGGCCACGCATTTTCACTTCACTACTCCTCGAGTGGCCTTGAGATTTCAAACAACCTTGACAAGGGGGTGGACAATTCCTATCGCACTATTCCCTTCGTTTAGCCACAGATCATCATGACCCAAAATATACTCATTTGACTTCAGTTACGACAGTCGTGGAGTATAAATCAAAGACAATCGGAAACTTGTGCCAAGTTGGGCGAATAGTCTTTAGTCAAAATAATTGACTCATAAGAATACTATAGTAGCTCTTGCAACGACTAGGCTTTATGAATTTCCTGAACTCTATAAGCGGTCACTGCCCGACAGAGTGTCTCATACAGTCTGTCTATGTGATCGACTAGTAATCCCACACGACCCTATGGCACTTGAACTTGCCATCAATCGCATCACACTCTAGTCACTTCAAGACGTCACCTCCTATAAGTAACCAGGGGCGTATACTATGTCAATCCAGTTCACTTCAATGGGGTTCAATATTGTCTAAACAACCCATTTGGATATAACAAATTAATGGATGAGTATAAAGAAACTCAAACGATAAATGCGATTATCATATATGAATAGTCAATACCCTATTACTACTTCATATCTTATAATCTATAGTGTATATTTTACACTAGTAAAAATGCAATAAAAACTTGGCAAGTGGATATACCATCTATCCAAACATTCCAACTTTATGAATTGATATTTCCTTCTATTCAATGTTATTTCTAATAACATGAATTTATCTAAGTATATGTCTAGTCCTCTTACTAGACTTGGGCTCTTTAGCTTGAAAGATGCTCCCACTATTATCTCATAACTTGTGATAAAGTCATTGGTAGAGGGATTCGCTCTTATTCCCTTTGTTGACCATTTTATCACAATTTACTTAGATTCTGTTTGTAGAATTTGCAATAGTCGAAACTAAAATACTTCTCTAGTCTCTTACTCCTAAGTCAATAAAATCAGCCTAGGATTTCGACAAATACTTATAGGTTTGGAAACTAGAGTTTGTGTAACCCTTCAACACACAACTTAGTATATCATCCAAACATAAGAATGAATCGTCAATTCTTCTCAAGAATCTCAAGGATGTTTTTTAAGGCTTTCACAAGACCATCATTCTAATTAACTCGTTATTGACTTATTATGCTCTAAGCATATGATTCATCCCAGCATGTGGATGTAATGGCATACATGATCGTTCTAATGGCGGAAACATTAGCAAACGATTTCATGTGGTCAACAACTTAATAGGTTGAGTGAAGGACTATGACTCTATTATAGAAATTCCACTTTCATCAACATGAATAACCTACTCAACTTTGTTGATGTTAAATAGATATGAAAGATCTTATCATCATAAGACTCTCAACTCAATGTCAATAATCTCTCAAATTTAACACATAGATTCGGAAATCTAAAATACATCGCACCTTTTCCTAGTCGCCCAATCACTCTTTCACAGAAGAGAGCATTGGTACATTATTCTCAATAAGTAATATGTTATCAATATATAAGACATGGGAAAATATTTATGGCTCCCACTTAACTTCATGTGTAAACATGATTCTTCAACAATGTGAATGAAACCATTCTCAAACATCACATGAACGAAAAGTATAATCCTTTGATACTTGATTAACACCATTCTAGGATTGCTTAAGTAAGCTTTGCATAATATGTTATGATTCTTAGATCTTTATCTAAGGTTTTGTGTTCCATACACATCCTTTTCTAAATTCCCATTTTAGAAAAACGAATTTTTTAATATCATTTGCCATTCTTCATCAAAATGAAATGTGGCAATTCCTAACATAATTTATTTTGATTAACATCTTCATGTCAATCTATGCACTTAAGTACTCTAAAGCTCTATTTTCTTTAAAGAGACCATCGCCTTAAAGTAAATCTACTCTTGAGTGACAATTTTTGGATTGTAATGCTATGGCTTGTATGCAACAGATTCGATTTGGGACAAGGTCATTATACCTTTACTTTCGAAAAGTAACATATTAACAATACGACACGTGTGCTTTACTCCTACTCTATCTCAATAGATTATAGTTCCATTACTTTCAAAAAGTAACACATTAACTATAAGACATGTTTGTGATGATCTACTCCCACTCTATCTCATAGAAATACATCTATCTTCTTAGGAGATAGCTGTGTGACTCACAAGCATATATGGTGAAGTAATAAAGTTTGTTTAGACTGACGTGTTAGCACATAAAAAGACTAGCTCTATTATGGCAGCTTGATTCATGTAATATGCGTGTCTGATCCATGTCATATTTTAAATAGACTTGCTATTTCAGGTATCTCCTGGTTGACCCTTCGTTTTTAATAACGTGTCCGTTTTGGAATGCAAATTCCCAAAATTGAGTTCGATAACTCAAACCGACTCATATTAGTTTGATCTTATGGGTAGTGACACAAGGTCATAATCCATATTTAATAAATCAAATTCATTACTAAGATCTTTGCCACTACGATCGGATCGTAATGCTTTAGTACTTTGTTCAATTGGTTCTCTACGTCATTTAGAAATTCTTTAAATTTCTCAAATGATTCACTTTATATTTGATTAAGTAAACATACCCATATCTACTTAAATCATCGGTAAAAGTGGCGAAGTAGTCATAATTTCCCTTTGCGGTGATGCTCATTGGAACACATACATCGGTATGTATTAGTCCTAACAAATCACTTGCTTGTGTCCCTTTACGACTAAAGGGGATATGAATCAAATTTGCGAAGGAGACAAGATTCGCATATTTCATATGATTTAAAATCAAATGGTCCAATAAATCTAGTCGACACTAGCCCTTTAATGCGTTTCTCATTTATGTGACCTAATCGAAAAAGGCCAAATGTGCAAATCATTTGGATCACTTGTTACGAGTCTTTTGGATTGTATGTTATAGATATCTTTAGTTGAGTTGAAAGTGTCTAAAACATAAATACCATTAAGGGAAGTGACTTGGCTCCTGGCCAAGTCAATTTTTAAACAAAATACAACAATTGTTTTGATGGCGAAAGAAAAACTCCTTCCATGTCTAACATAGAAGTGGAAATAATATTTTAGACAAAATGGGTACATAATAAATAATTATGAAGATTACAACTCAAAGCTACTATCTAAAACAAGTACTTAAGTCCCTCTCGAAATGGCGGCTACCCTAGCTTCATTTTCTAATCGGAGATCTATGATGCGGTCGTTTCTACACCAAAAATAAATACCTAAGTACAACTAACTAATAGCTAGCAGTAAGTAGGGTCGATCTCCATAGGGAGGCTATTTTGCTAATTATCTGTCCAACTCGGTCTGTCTATTGTCACAGTTGGGGGTTTTGATTGTTTTTCTAAACTAATAAGAAATAAGGAAGAGAGAACAAGAGAAAAGAATTAAACAGATAGAGAGAAACAGCTAAGACAAACGGTTCACCATAATCATCCGGTCAAGTAATCTAGGTCTCAGGTCAATGCAAATACGGTCTAAGGGGTAGCGAACGTCACCTTTCGGTCCTTAATTCACCCTAAAGCGTAAACAGCTTAACTTTCGCCTTCACTGCAATACTCTATTGTTCGCTACTAGTCTCGCCTTTTCCAACCTTTCGGTCCAGGTCAAGGATCACTAAGAATTAAAGGTCTAATTGCGTCGACTCAATTAGACGGTTACAGTTAATTGTAGCATTTAATCAACAAAGACTATACTAGCATTAACCCAAAAAATCGATCACTCTCCCTTCATAATTATGGATCCCCTATAGTCTTAGCATATGAAAATTAGCTACTCATATTTCTAATTAAACTAACAGCAATTAAATTCTCAGCAGAAAACATAATGAAATAACAATAAATTGCAATAAGGAAAATTAGGGCAGAAGAATAAACGAAGTAAACAAGTAATTAAAAGCAAGCAAATGATTAATTATTATAAAGAAGGAGGAAGGAATTACAATCCAAGCGAATCCGGCGTAAAGAACACAAAATCCGAGTGAAAATAATCCCGAAACAAAGTAACAGTGAAGAGGAAGAAAAGCAACGTAATAAAGTTTAACAGTAGAATGTTTGATAATATAAAAGATAATCCTCATTAACCTAGTAAAGCATGCTTAAATAGCAAAGCAAAAGAGTTTAGCGAAATAAAATATCGCGCGGCTAATTAAAGCCCAAACCCGTCAAAAATTGTTGCTCGATCGATCATATAGTCTCTCGATCGAGTGATATTCCTTAGCATTCCTCTCGATCGAGAACAATTCCTCTCGATCGAAGACTTCTTTCCCTTTAATCACTCGATCGAGGAGAAGTAGCTCTCGATCGAGCAAATGGGCTCTCGATCGAATAGAAATAGTTCTCGATCGAGCACTTCTCAGCGCGTAATTCCTGCTTCGCGCACTGGACTTCAAACGGCTGCCATTTCTTCGTTACTTGGGCAAATAGGGCGATTCTGGTGGCATTGGAAAGCTAAAAGGACAAACTTCCATCTCCAATTGGAATCACCTGAATATCTGCTGTAGAACTCGAGATATGGCTCTTCAAAGTAGGCACTAGCAATTTAAAGTTCTTCCTTTGCTCGCCTAGCTATCTTTCTTCTTTGCGCATCCCAAAATAGCTACATTCCCGCTCCAAATTCACTCTTCCTCCAAATGCATGCTAAACGCACGGTAAAAGGCTTGATTTCACTACTTTCCGGTTCATTCCTGCAATTAGGACAAAACAAACCAAAGTAGCATATTCGGGGCATTTCGTAGCATAAAACCACGATAAAGCATAATGATACGCGCATAAATTATGCTAAAAAGACTATATAAAATGCACGTATCAAATCTCCCCAAACCAAACCTTTACTCGTCCCCGAGTAAACTAAAATGCAACTAATGGAACGGAAATGATAACTCAGAGCTAGCTTAACTTGTCTACTTAAACCAGTTTAATGCAAACTAAAATCAACAGTTACAGCTACAATGGTCAATACGCAAACGAATTGTAAGATGTCCATAAATAAAGCTGACCTATCAACCCTGCAAGACCAACAAAATCGGACTCTCACGTGGTCACTCTCCTCTCATGAAGCAAAGGGTGAGAGTATATGTATAAGAGAGAAAGTGAAAACCGTCACTCACCTAGACTGCGACCTACATAACATGCATGCAACAAAAATGATAGACGATTCAAGTACTACACATACATTCCAACCAACAATGTCCGTCACAGCTGAGGGCTTACAAAAGATATGGGAAAGTGAGGTTCAGGTGAGAAAAGGCAAAACAAATTATGGAAATGTGAAGGTAAAGCGTCAAGCTAGTTCCTAAACAAGGCCATATAAGACCATCGGAATCTCAACTGACTAGAAAATAAAGTACAAGTGCCCTTCATTGGCACACATCTCACTACCCATTACACAATCTCCTCAAAATGATATAGATAAAACAGAGGAGTAAGACCGTCACAAGATAGAGATAAACACAGTCGGTCTCTTTTATTCATACAACTCAATTTTTTTTTTGATTTTCATACTTTACTTTCTTCTGGTTTTTCACGTGAATCACAAATTTTTTTTCTTTTTTTTTTCTTTCTTTTTCTTTTTCTATCTCACGTAATTCTCTTTTTTTTTTTTTCAACTCTTCTTTTCATCCTTCCTTCCTTTATTTTCCACCAACTCCAACAATACACACGAGCCAAACTTGCAGACGGAATAAACATACCACAAAAGACATACTAAACTAGCTTGACTAGGCAGGCTTAATTTTGGATGTAGCTAATGGGTCAAAAAGGCTATATTTGGCTAAAGTGGAGTTAAATGGGTGAAAAATATAAGAAAAGAGGAAAATTTATAAGCACCTCCCTGCATGTGACACCGACCACAAAACCGAATGTATGCATTTGACAAGAAATCGAATGTCATAAAAGTGCAAAAATAATGAACATGCTATGCAAGGAGTACTACTCTCAATTCCTACGTGAACCGGTCATGAATGTCACCAGTTATAAGGCTCTAAAACTCAGAAATTGTAGAGTAGGTTGCCAATTTATCAGGTCAAGTTTACACGGTCAGCTATATTTGAACAAAAACTCGTAGATATGCGCAAGACTCACTAATAATCACAATAAAGTGCAAGGCTCAAGTAAAAAAAGGACAAGTTAAAGTGCAATTTCATCACGGAAATCTACCGTTCCGACTCAACCTATATGCAAAAATAAACGTGAATGTTTTTTGTCAGTTTTGAAATTTTTCAATTTTTATGAGATTTTTTGATTTTTATGAAAATAAACAACAATGCATACTGAAATTAAATGTGATAACGGAAATGCAATAAAAACAAGATGCAGACACAGATATGGATGCATAACCTCCCCAAACCAAACCGTACAATGCCCTCATTGTACCCAGAAATAACGAAAGGAAATGCAAACTAGAAAAGAAGAGAGTGAAACGCGGAAAAACTTACAAGAATACGCGAAGTAGGGACCTCCCCAAACCAGCCAGCAACATGGGAGGTCACAAACAGCTTCACAGTGGCGTCACAGCAGCTAGGTTGCGAACAGAATGCAAGAGTACCTGCAAATTCGCAAATAGCAACCGCACAAAAGGACTGCTAAAGCAAAGAGGGCTAAATTGTTCACAGTCTATAGCCAATTAGGCTATTTATTATGGCACACAACAAAACTAGATAGAATGTTCAAAAATAAATAAAGAGTTCTAAAATTCCGGGCTGCCTCCCGGTAGCGCTAGTTTCAGATAGGTCCCAGCTCGACCTTCTTCCCAGATCATCCAACAACACAAATCTTTGGCCCACTACTAGGCCTCTGACTGGACGCGGTAGCTTCAGCAATCGTCAAGCGGACATCCGGCCTCCACAGCTTGGCAACGTAAGAACAACAGCTTCCCACATCATCCGGGTCCCAATCTATCACCTCATCACGCAGCTTTTTCCTAGACGGTGTAGCTTTGTCAACACCTCCTCCTGGGTCGTCTATCCAAGCAGTTCCAGACTTCATGCTAAGAGCACCCATCTCACCTCCCGGGTCTTTGCACTTGTCAAGACCTGTAGAAAGAGAGACAAAGACACGTTCCTCCAATTCGCTCCCAGAATGGGGCGGAGGCGTCATAAAAGAAGCAATAAAATGCGACTCAGAAGGACTATCAGACGGTATATCAAAGGACTCTTCATGAGGGACATCATCACATGGCGGGATGTGCATGGGTTCCCTAGGGTCATCAGACTTAGTAAAAACCAAGTCCTCCCCTCCGACCTGAAAGGTAAGTGTCCCAACCCCGACATCGATAATTGCGCCAGCAGTGCACAAAAATGGTCTTCCCAAAATAACGGGAATGTTACGGTCCTCGGGTATATTTAAGACGATAAAATCTACGGGAATAAAGAAATTCCTGATCCTAACAGGTACATCATGTAAAGCTCCTTTGACCCGAACATAAGAATGATCAGCTAGCTGAACAGTCGTTCTAGCGCGTATAAACTTAGTCAAACCAAATTTCAAGGCAAGAGATAAAGATAAAACGCTGATACTAGCTCCTAGGTCACATAAAGCATTGTCAATTGAATGGGTCCCTATTGAACATGGTATGGAAAAACGACCTGGGTCAGACAATTTGGGAGGGGTCCCATTTCGAAGAAGTGCGCTGCACTCTTCAGTCATAGAAACATTCATTACCGTCTTAACATTACTAACATCCCTCTTAGACCAATCAATTTGATCAAGAAATTCAGAATAAGAGGGTACCTGAGCAATCATTGCATTGTAATGATCAGCGACATTAAGATCTCGGATACGGTCCAGAAATTGCGATCACGGTATGGTAGCGACGATTTTGAAAAAGGAACTCGAATGAAATAGGAGTTGACCGTATGTTCCTTTGTATCGTCACTTGGAATAGGCGTTGGTGACGATTTAACATTTCCGCAGCTTAAAGGGGTCGATCGAGCATGTCTATTAGTCGATCGAACTGTTTCCTCATGATAATTAGTCAATCGAATATCAATGGGAACTCGATCGACTACTGTTTGATTGTTGTTACTCGATCGAACTGGTTCAGGTAGTCGATCGAGTGGATCCTCTTCAAATGTGTTCGATCGATCATGTAGTCTCCCTCGATCGAACACCTCAGCTTGGGTATTGTTCGATCGAGCACAGTGATGGACTCGATCGAGATGTTCCTCACCACAGCCATTCGATTGACTCAAAGAAGCAGGTCGAACGAATGAAAAATCCTCCAAATAATTCAATCGAGCAGTGGTAGGCACTCGATCAAATTTCTCGCTCAGGTCGGCGTGCACAAAAGTACTGTGAGCTGCGTGAATGGTACCAGGGAGACTCGAGGTATCAACAGTAGCGGTAATAGGCAAGTCGGGCACTATATGAGATGGAATGATGTCGGTGTTCATAGCATACACCGTCTCATATTGCTCTTGGGTTTGCTCGACAGCTAGTTGGTTCACCCAAGCCTCTAGCTTCTGTATACGGATGGAAAATTCCTCACCAAGTGCCCTTATCATTGACTTAACTTTTTCAGCCTCATCATTCCGAGCAAGTGGGGGAATTGGTTGCGGTGAGAAGGAATAACAAGGCGGTGGGTAGCCTTGTTGCAGCAACGGTTGTGGTCTAGGCCTCAGTGGAGGAGCAGCATCATAGTGATTACTACAACCCCAAGATTCTTTCCTCTCCCCATTAGTAGATATTTCAGTTTGAGCTTCAAACTGAGCAATAAGTCGAGAGACGGACGTCATCTTGGCAAAAGGGTCGAAGGTACTCAAGCCTTCCCTTCGACAATCTCCTTCTAAAATCTGTCTAATAGACCTGTAAGACCTATCAAAACAGCACTAAAGAAAAAGATAAGAACGGCCTCAAGGCACTCAGTCTTCCCTTGAGGCGAAAAACAGACAAAATTAAAACAGATAAAAAGCGTCGCCTCCCCGGCAACGGCGCCAAAATTTGATGCGGTCGTTTCTACACCAAAAATAAATACCTAAGTACAACTAACTAATAGCTAGCAGTAAGTAGGGTCGATCTCCACAGGGAGGCTATTTTGCTAATTATCTCCAACTCGGTGCATCTATTATCACAGGTTGGGGGTTTTGATTGTTTTTCTAAACTAATAAGAAATAAGGAAGAGAGAACAAGAGAAAAGAATTAAACAGATAGAGAGAAACAGCTAAGACAAACGGTTCACCATAATCATCCGGTCAACTAATCTAGGTCTCAGGTCAATGCAAATACGGTCTAAGGGGTAGCGAACGTCACCTTTCGGTCCTTAATTCACCCTAAAGCGTAAACAGCTTAACTTTCGCCCTCACTGCAATACTCTATTGTTCGCTACTAGTCTCGCCTTTTCCAACCTTTCGGTCCAGGTCAAGGATCACTAAGAATTAAAGGTCTAATTGCGTCGACTCAATTAGACGGTTACAGTTAATTGTAGCATTTAATCAACAAAGACTATACTAGCATTAACCCAATAAATCGATCACTCTCCCTTCATAATTATGGATCCCCTATAGTCTTAGCATATGAAAATTAGCTACTCATATTTCTAATTAAACTAACAGCAATTAAATTCTCAGCAGAAAACATAATGAAATAACAATAAATTGCAATAAGGAAAATTAGGGCAGAAGAATAAACGAAGTAAACAAGTAATTAAAAGCAAGCAAATGATTAATTATTATAAAGAAGGAGGAAGGAATTACAATCCAAGCGAATCCGGCGTAAAGAACACAAAATCCGAGTGAAAATAATCCCGAAACAAAGTAACAGTGAAGAGGAAGAAAAGCAACGTAATAAAGTTTAACAGTAGAATGTTTGATAATATAAAAGATAATCCTCATTAACCTAGTAAAGCATGCTTAAATAGCAAAGCAAAAGAGTTTAGCGAAATAAAATATCACGCGGCTAATTAAAGCCCAAACCCGTCAAAAATTGTTGCTCGATCGATCATATAGTCTCTCGATCGAGTGATATTCCTTAGCATTCCCCTCGATCGAGAACAATTCCTCTCGATCGAAGACTTCTTTCCCTTTAATCACTCGATCGAGGAGAAGTAGCTCTCGATCGAGCAAATGGGCTCTCGATCGAATAGAAATAGTTCTCGATCGAGCACTTCTCAGCGCGTAATTCCTGCTTCGCGCACTGAACTTCAAACGGCTGCCATTTCTTCGTTACTTGGGCAAATAGGGCGATTCCGGTGGAATTGGAAAGCTAAAAGGACAAAATTCCATCTCCAATTGGAATCACCTGAATATCTGTTGTAGAACTCGAGATATGGCTCTTCAAAGTAGGCACTAGCAATTTAAAGTTCTTCCTTTGCTCGCCTAGCTATCTTTCTTCTTTGCGCATCCCAAAATAGCTACATTCCCGCTCCAAATTCACTCTTCCTCCAAATGCATGCTAAACGCACGGTAAAAGGCTTGATTTCACTACTTTCCGGTTCATTCCTGCAATTAGGACAAAACAAACCAAAGTAGCATATTCGGGGCATTTCGTAGCATAAAACCACGATAAAGCATAAAGATACGCGCATAAATTATGCTAAAAAGACTATATAAAATGCACGTATCAATCTACATCACTCTTGTTTAGCTTTTCCACATTTCCAAGCCCCTGTAATTGATTACAAAGGTGAAAACCACAACCGGTATCCAATACCCACGTTGAGGTGGAGGTATAATTTATATCAATAACAAAGATTTCAGAAGAAATATTACCAAGTGGAGTGATAAGTCCAACATTGATATCTTCCAAGTACTAAGGGCAATTACGCTTCCAACGGCCCATGACATTACAATAATGACATTCTTCGTAGGATTGGGCACCCTTCTTGGTTTTAGTTGTGGTAGTCTCACTATTTACTTCCAATTCATTATCGGGTTTGGGTTTCTTACCCTTCTTTGCCTTTCCTTTATAAATAACACTACTCGTTTCAGTTGCAAGGACACTCTTTCTAGAACTCCCACTTAATTTGATATTTCTCCTTGCTCCTACAAACAAGGATGCCTCAAAATTAGTGAGATTTTCTGCAGCAGGAGCTGTTAACCAGGCTAGCAATCTTTTAGGGATTAATCAAGCACAAGAAAAGAACACGCATATTCTGCCAGGGATACCAGGCACAAATCAAACCAGCAACAACACTCAGGCAACCTCAACTACCAGTCCAGTCTCATCAGGCCACCAGATTAGCAGCTAGGCTAGCCACCAGCAACCACCTTGGCTTGCTGACTCTCTTCTCAACTAATATTAAATCAGTTCTAAGGAGCCAGGGACCAATCTTAAAGAATCCCACTGAAAACCAAACTGAAAGCAAGTTGCAGGAGGGTAATTTAGATAAAGCAAGTTTGCCATTTTTGGCTAAACAAGTGAAAGCTCTCAACAAAGAAAGCATTGGCTTATTTCGACATTCATAGATGAAGCCTTGACCCACACAAGATGTCTGGACCAGGGCCATTTTGACTTCCAACAACCAGCCAAAGAAATACAACAGTCAAGAGGACAACCTGTCACTATCACCCTGCAGCTCTTTTGTTTTTGTTGAGTTTACCTTAATTTTTTTTGTATCCGTTGTAAAATAATTCCACTACTCTTTTTTGCATCCTAAGTTTAATCCTGGACCATCGATAGAGTTGGCTAGGGTTTTACATGTGCTGAAAACTTCACAGGAAGGCCTATATAAGGACCATTCCTCAGTCTGTTTTACTCAGACTTTGATTAATGAAAAACCTTGAGATTTCTCTCAAAATTTGCAAATCTTATTAACTTTGCCGGGTCTTAGTTGTAATTCAGACTTAATATCTTCTTGTGCTTGCTTAGAAGGTGATTAAGGATCTGTGGTGTTACATAGAACAGGTATGTGCTTGCTTGAGCTGTTTTAAGTGCATTGTCTGGTTGAGTTTGAATTGATTTTGTGCTTGCTTGAACAATTCGGTTTTAATCTCCCCAAATTATTAAGTTTAGTCTTTGTGCTTGCTTGAGAGTAAATTTGATAATTTTATCCCTTTTACAGTAAGAAAATATCACAAAACAGTCAAAAGAGTCACATGGTAGGAACTGTCTGAGAACTAGCCTGTTTCAGCCTGGTTTTCCATTTATTAAAAATACTTAGAGTGCGTGTAAAATTCTGAGATTTGGCAAAGTTTAAGTTTACCATTTTAACTAAATTGTCACCAAGTTTCATAATTTTTCAAGTCCATTTACTATTTTTACAA
Source organism: Silene latifolia (assembly GCF_048544455.1). Taxonomy (NCBI): domain Eukaryota; kingdom Viridiplantae; phylum Streptophyta; class Magnoliopsida; order Caryophyllales; family Caryophyllaceae; genus Silene; species Silene latifolia. The sequence continues at coordinate 82,079,578 of NC_133534.1, forward strand.
AAATCATCAAGTTTATTACATCCCCTGAACATTGCTCTTTGCGTGTTACAAGGATTGTTCAATTTGTGTCTCTCCCCATAGCTTACACTGCAAATTCTGGTATCAGAGCCAGGTTATAACACAATCCTATCTTGTGTTAGACCTGAGTGAGAGAAAAGATGTAAAGGTAGACATTCCTGATTTCCATGGTAGTTTAAATCCTGAGGATTTATTAGACTGACTTAGATCTGTTGAGAGAGTCTCTGAGTTTAAAAATTATGATGACAGAAAAGCTTTTAAAGTTGCTATTTTAAAACTCAAGGGCTATGCATCTCTTTGGTATGAGAGTATGAAACACCAAAGGATTAGAGATGTAAAGGAACCAGTCAGGTCTTGGCTTAAGTTGAAAAAGAAATTAAAGGAGAAATTCATATCTAAAGACTATACCCAGGATATTTTTATTAAACTGACTCAGTTGAAACAAGAACAGTTATCTGTTGAGGCCTACCTTAGGAACATTGAACAGATAACCCATCAATGTGAGGTTACTGAGAAGCCTGAGAAAAAGATTGCTAGGTTTGTTGAGGGTTTAGATCCTAAGATAGCTAGCAGGGTAAGGATGCATCAGGTTTGGTCATTTGATGAGGCAGTTAACCTGGCCTTAAGAGTTGAGAAACTGGGGATAGTGAAGCTTGTAACACCCAAATTCCCCACCAGACCAACATTTAAACCTTATACTAGTGTTAAAATCACTGAGACACCTAAACCAACTACCCAACCCACAACAGACATGGGGAAGGCACCCATGTATCCTAAAACCAACCCACCATTGTCCAGGGATAAGGTCAAGTGCTTTCAATGCCAGGGCTTTGGCCATTTTAAGAAGGACTGTCCTTCTAAAAGAGCTCTCACAGCTATAGAGATTGAAGAATGGGAAAGGGAAGGTCTTGTTGAGTATGAGGAAGATGAGACACTGGTCTCAGGAGAAATGGAAGCTGAGGAGGAAACTGATCAAGGACAAGTTGTGGCTCACCCTGACACAGGGCACAGTTTGGTCCTATTGTGGGTTATGCACTACCAACCAGCTCCTCTGGAAGCCGATCAGAAATCCATGATATTCAGAAGAAGGTGCACTGTCCAAGGGAGGGTGTGCAATTTGATCATTGATGGAGGTAGCTATACCAATGTAGCTTCCACCATTATGGTTAGCAAGCTGAGTTTGTGACGTGTAATGTCCAAGGGTTTAGACAAATACAGAAAACAAACCAGCAAACCAAAGACAGTTTCTCAGGAATGCAGTAAACTTGTGCTATTTATTAAAATTATCAATGACCTTCTAAAGTCATGAAACTTGGCAGTAATTAACTGTAATATAAGATCTAACTCTGAGCAAAATTCCAGGATTTTTGAGGGACTCAAAGTATTTTTAAGGTTCAACTGAAACTGACTGACAGACACATAAACTGCAATTGACACAGTTCTGATATGGTGACTTAAAGGAGGGATATCTGGATATAATTATCAATTGATAACCCACAGAATTCTCCCAGGGAAATAAGTTAATAATTTATGGGACTTAAGCTAAGAATTTCCATAGATTTACACGGGAAAATCTCAGCTGAAGCAAACAGCAAAGCTAAACAAACCACAGACTCAGCACAAGAATGTTTAGACTCTGCTAACAGGTACTTAACCAATAACCACAGTCTAAGCACAGGTTATTATCAAGCCTAACTCTAATCTACAGACTAAGCACAAGATTAAGAGATTTAAATTTGATATAATTCTCAAGTTTCATTCATAAATCAGCTGTGTTACAACAGTCTGAGTCAAGGTCCTTATATAGGCCTTTTTAGGTTACAAACTTGAAAGGAAACTACATCCAAGGGTCAGGATCCTTGCTCACATCCTGACAAGAGTCCAAATACAATATTACAACGGTTTAAAAGCTCTTAATTGTAAAATGGAATAAAAATAAAAGAGAAATGCAGATGACAGTGACATGTTATGGTCCTTTGCTGTATTGCTAGGTTTTTTTATTGTGTGTAGGCACTTGAGGACTAAATGATTGGGTCCTTGGCATTAAAATTGGTTCTAGGTTGCATCTAGTAAATGATGAGATAAGCCAAAAGTCCTTTAGTTGCCTTTTCCTCATGGTTTAGCCAGAAATGGAAAGATTGCTTTTGCTCTTTTTGTCATTTGCTGTAGTTCTGTCCAGCTCGAATTTCTGGGACTTGCATTATGATTTACCCTTGAACCCAGGACTTTTTTTAGGCTAATTCAGTGGCCAACCAGCTGGCCATGGTGGCAGCTGGTGGTTGGGCTTGTACACATACTTATTGGCCACTAAACTTAGCTCTGCTGGACTGGTTCCTGAGACTGGTGTGATGTTTCCTTGGCTTGCTTATTGATGTGAGATGACATGGTCCGTGGCTCCTGCTGCAACCTCCCCTGGTTGAACAGGGCTTGTCCTCAAGCTTGGTGGCTCCTCCTCTTCAGCATCCTAATAATATGGACTTATATCACCCACATTGAAATTACGATGCACCTCATACTCCCCTGGTAAATCCACCGTATAGGCATTTGGGCCAATTTTCTCAACAATTTCAAAGGGGCCATTAGCTCTTGACATTAATTTGTTCTTCCTCTTTGCTGAAAATCTCTCTTTTCTTAAGTGAACCCAGACCAAATCCCCTGGAACAAATTCTTTTTTCTTCTAATGCACCTTGGACTGTTTCATGTATTTCTCATTGGCCTTCTCAATTTCCATTTTCACAGCCTCATGGAGTTCCAGTAGTTGTTCTGCCCTGACCTTAGCATCAAAATTCATCTCATTTCTTGGCACAGAGGACTAATCCCATCGATAACCTCAAAAGGACTGTGACCAGTAGCAGTTGATGGTGATCTATTGATGGCAAATTCTGCTGCTGCTAGCTTGATGTCCCAATCTTTTAGACTCTTGTTGACAAGACATCTTAGAATCCTACCCAATGTTTTGTTAGTGACCTCAGTTTGGCCATCTGTTTGAGGGTGGTGAGTGTAACACCCCCATACTCCAAGTGCCTTACCAGGACCACTCAAGGCATGTAAGTGCTACCATCTCGGTTACCCGATGCAATGATAATCAAATGACAATGAAGAAACATAATTCAAATAACAAAATAGTTTAAAGTGATTAGATGATCAAAACCAAAACCAAAACTGAAATACAAGATTCTCAGACGGTCTACTGCTAAAACTATCAAAGCTATAAAAGATCGTCTGACACAGCGGAAGACTTCTAACTGCCACGTGATGACTCATCCTAGCTATCCCATACGCGTCATATCATACCTGCTCAATAACTGCTCACTACCCCCGAATGGATCACCACAGTTTTTAAAACATTAACGGGGTCAGTACTAATCACACAATTAATATAACCAACAACACAGTAAACAAGCATCTCAAACAGTCACACACACAATCACACCCACTCCAATCAATCTCCGTCACTGACTGTCCACTAGACCAGCCCTGCCAGTGGGGGACCGCAGTCGTACCCATCAAATCCCCGCTCATCATACCGAGCGATAACCCTGTCCCATTAATGTGCACATCCCCTCCCGTGGCGGGTTCCACGGAGGGCGAAACTAGGGCGTGAAGCCACTCCCGCAAGTGACTCCACTCAGCCGAGAAAGCATCTTGAGAACCAGAGACAAACAATCACAACCATTAAGCAGCAAATCAAACCAACAACCATCACAATACGAATACGATAATATTCAACATGAGGGGTAATATCCGTATAATACCCTATAAAATTAGGACTATAACGCAAATTTTATATGTGATTATTGTCATAAAACGAAAAACATGACAAAAACGATAAAGCATTAGAAATAACCTCGGGTCCTTTGAGATGCGGCCTAAGAACAGAAATCAAAGTAGATTTCCTCCTAATCGATACACCCAAGACCGTCTGAGACTATGCCCTTGTGCTAGAAATGTATTCTCTAATTGCCTTGCAATATTGAGAGAATAGTTGTGTGAGTTTTTCTTAGATGTGAGATCTGAATTTTTTGAGAGGTAATGTTCTCAAAACCCTAGTTTTTTTTGCAAATGAAATCTTAGGTTACAAAAGAGAGAGAGCCTCTCTTTTGTTTCCTCTTGCTTGGCCGGTCGAGAGACTACATGGGGAAGTGGGCTTCCACTTCCTCTTAATTTTACCTCGTGGTCCGGTTCGAAAAATGCTAAATGTATATGACACGGTTTTATTATAAATCGTCATCGGTTATCGGTTATTAAAACATCAACTAATAACTCGGATTAGTTGAAATATTAATACATGTCCGACAAAGACAATATTGTATAATTAATTCAATATACATTAATTAAATATAATCGTTTATATTTAATTTACGAATTAACTGTTTAATTCGCCTTAGCCCATTTTATTTAATCCGTATTAAATAAAATATCTCAACATCGCATTTTGACTAATTACTAGTCAAATAACTCGGACTAACTGCTTAGTCAATTTTCTGGCATCAACATGACTGTATTTTCATACCGTCACATCTCTCAAACGTATCCTATAGGTGTGACTTTTAGGGACCAGTTAATCACCGCCATCTGTATGACAATAACGTCAAACTTATCTAGCAAGCCAACCGTTATTGATAAACGTGGACCAACTGATTATAATACAAAAGTATACCCTTTGATCCTTTTAGAGATTTAAATGTTATTGCACTACTTGTAGAGGACACCAGCCCCAACAAGCTCCCACTTGTCCGTACAAGTGTATGTGTAATAACGTTATCCGCACTAACCGGAGGACACAACAACAAACTCCCACTTGTCCGTACAAGTGTATGTGCGATAACCGATTCTCATATTCATTTAAAATTTCTCCCACTCAATGTAAAACAATTTGCAGATCCGGATCCGCAAAGGTCGTATTTTACAATCGATCTGTATCTAGAGTGGTTTCCCCGACTAGAGAGTAACTCAACTGATAAAACGAATTCGTATTCGAGCATGGCCATGCATTTCAGTTACAGCTCCTTGAGTGGCCCTGAGAAATATCGAGTACCTGATAAAGGCTGAATATTTCCTTCAACTCGACTCCTTCCGTATGACCCAGAAAAAATCTACTTGGCCCCCTGTTATGGATGACCGTGAGAAAGAAACCAAAGTCACCCAAAATCTGCCTTAGTCTCAAGAGACAGTCGATAGTCAAAAGAATCGACTCTTAGGATCACCATGGAGGTCCTATCCACGACCGGGCACCGAATGTTATAAAACATTTAGGACTCCACGTCGATGTCACAATTGTGTCCTACGAAATATCCGTATAAATCGCCTCTGTGATTGGTCAGTCAACCTTTTGACTTATGGCTCGTTGAACCCACCATCAACCAACGTCACAAAATAATTACCTTGAGTTATCAGCTCACGTGGGCAATTAAGGACCAAAAATATAATGTTTGTTCAGTTCACTTTGTGGTGTTCAAAATTGTCGTACAAAACCACATGAAAAACAAAATATATAAATATCAAAACGATGATGTCGTATAGAGTACATAAGGGAATGAATCTAATCCATAAAAGAGTACTACAACTTAGGAACACGTTTAATTCCCATGGAATTAACATGCCCTTCATGCTTATCTTGTCGTAATGGTTTAGTGAGAGGATCTATATGTTATCATCTCGTAGCAATCTTTTCTATCACTACTTCCTTTTGCTCCACGTAATCTCGGATTAGATGAGCTTTCCGTTGTACATGTCTAGACTTGTTGCTAGACTTTGGCTCCTTAGCTTGGAAGATGGCACCTCTATTGTCGCAATAGATGGTGATCGGGTCATTCGAACTAGGCACTACTGATAGTCCTTGTAAGAATTGACGCATCTATATCGCTTCCTTTGCGGCTTCGACGCGGCATAGTACTCGGACTCGATCGTAGAATCTCTTTGTAACACTTTGTTTGGAACTCTTCCAGCTAACTGCAGCGCCATTAAGAGTAAAAACGAATCCAGAATGAGATTTGGAGTCATCTCGATCCGTTTGGAAGCTAGCATCTGCAGAATCGGTTGCGCATAGCTTTTGTTCGCCTCCATAAGTCAAAGCCCAATCTTTAGTCCTCCGTAGGTACTTAAGAATGTTCTTGACAGCCATCCAATGTGATTCACCTGGATGCTGTTGGAATCGACTTGTCATACTCAATGCATATGCCACGTCCGGACGTGTGCATATCATGGCATACATGATTGATCCTATAGCCGAGGCATAAGGAATCCGTGTCATGCGCTCTTTCTCTTCCGGTGTCTCGGTGCCGAGACTTGCTCAAATGCACCCCTGGAGCCATAGGAAGAAACCCCTTTTGGAGTTAGTCATGCTTTGAATCTCTCTAGGATTTTGTCTATGTAAGACTCTGATCGAGAGATAACATCCGTCGTGATCTATCTCGATAGATACGGATGCCTAGAATTCTTTGTGCCTCACCCAGATCTTTCATCTGGAAATGGTTTTTCAACCATACTTTCACCGAAGTTATGAGAGGTATGTCATTCCCAATCAGGAGTATGTCATCGACATACAATATTAGGAAGACAATCTTGCTCCCACTCGACTTGATATAAAGACATGGTTCCTCGACCGATCGAGTAAATCCATTTTCTTTAATCACTTGGTCGAAGCGATGATTCCAACTCCGAGATGCTTGCTTAAGTCCATAAATGGAACGCTTAAGCTTGCATACTTTCTTATGATGTTCAGGATCGATGAAACCTTCGGGTTGTACCATGTACAACTCTTCCTCCAAAAAGCCATTTAAGAAGGCGGTTTTCACATCCATCTGCCAAATTTCATAGTCATGAAAAGCGGCAATCGCTAAGATAATCCGAATGGAACGCAGCATGACTACGGGTGCAAAAATTTCATCGTAGTGCAAACCTGGCACTTGGGTGAAACCTTTAGCAACTAGTCGTGCTTTATAGATATCTTGTTGACCTTCCACAGAATGCTTTATCTTGTAAAGCCATTTGCATTGAAGGGGACGAACCTTAGCAGGTAAGTCAACAAGATCCCATACGTTGTTCTCATACATGGAGTCCATCTCGGATTGCATGGCCTCAAGCCATAGCTTTGAGTCAGAACTAGTCATGGCACCTTTATAGGTTGCGGGTTCACTACTCGTTAAGAGTAGAATTTCATCTATGTCATGTTCCTCGACCATACCAATGTATCGGTCCGGAGGAATAGAGACTCTTCCCGACCTCCTAGGTTCCTCAGGAATATTCACCGTAGCCGGGATTGAAGGAATTGGTTCCTCCAATAGTTGCTCGGTATTTGGTTCTGGAACCTCCGAAGCTGACTCGAAGGTTCTATCACTCTTTGCATTCTCGAGAAATTCCTTCTCTAAGAATGTCGCACTAGCCGCAACAAATACACGTTGTTCGGTTGGCGAATAAAAGTAATGACCAAGTGTTCCTTTAGGATAACCTATAAAGTATGTCTTGACCGATCGCGGGCCGAGCTTATCCTCGTGTCTCCACTTGACATAAGCCTCACAGCCCCAAACCCGTATAAAGGACAAGTTAGGGACCGTTCCCTTCCATAGTTCATATGGAGTCTTGTCAACAGACTTTAGACGGACTTGGTTAAGTATTAGAGCAGTGACGAAGAGCATAAGCCCATAATGAGTCGAGCAACACTGTGTGACTCATCATGGATCGAACCATATCAAGTAGTGTTCGATTTCTCCGTTCGGACACACCATTCAACTGAGGTGTTCCAGGTGGAGTTAACTGTAGGGCAATCTCACAGTCCTTAAGGTGTTGATCAAACTCGCGAGAAAGATACTCGCCACCACGGTCTGAGCGCAGTGTTTTAATCTTTCTGCCCAGTAGGTTATGTACCCGATTCTGTTATTCCTTGAATTTCTCAAAGGATTCACTTTTGTGCTTCATTAAGTAGACATAGCCATATCTACTTAAATCGTCCGTGAAAGTGATGAAATACCTATAGCCTTCTCATGCGGTGATTGACATAGGCCCACATACATCCGTATGTATGAGTCCTAATAGGTCAGCTGCGCGCATTCCAACACCTTTGAAGGAAATTCGAGTCATCTTACCGATGAGACATGATTCACACGTGCCAAATGATTGAAAATCAAAGGCCGAGATAGCTCCATTCTTTATGAGCTGTTTTACGCGTTTCTCATTAATGTGTCCCATACGGCAGTGCCATAGATACGTTTGATCTTTGTCACCAACCTTTAACTTTTTATTCATTACGTGTAATATTTCGGTGATGGTCGATCTAAAACATAAATTCCGTTCATGGAGACTGCCTTGCCATAAATCATATCGTGTAATGAGAAAATGCAAGAATTATTCTCTATTACAAATGAAAAACCAAGTTTGTCAAGTGCGAAACCAAATAATGTTTTTCGAAAGATCTGGTACATAATAGCGATTATATAAAAATAACTCAAATCCGCTAGGAAGCGGGATCACGTATGTTCCCCTCGAGACGGCAGCCACTCGTGCTCCATTCCCGACACGCAGTCCACCTCACCCTTTACGAGGGGTTCGATGTTTGAGCCCCCGCACATGATTACACAGATGAGAACCACAGCCAGTCTCTAGTACCCAAGTTCCGTAACTTGCGTGGTTAATCTCAATCATATGAATAAAAGTAGAAGAGGAAGACATACCAACAGGTTTAACGCGACCTGCTTTTATGTCCTCATGATAAACAGGACATGTGCGCCTTCAATGCCCAGTCTTGTGGCAGTGATGGCATTCCATGTTTTCGGTTTTGCTCTTTGTCGCGCCTGATGAGTTACTTGCCTCACTAGGCCCACTCTTACCTGACCCTGACTTCTTGAACTTCGGTTTGCCTACTGCTAGGTCTGCTTGAGCTTTGCCCTTACCCTTGCCCTTGTTTGTCACAACGAGAACATCATGTTTCATGCTCCCACTGAACTTCATGTCCTTCTCGGTCTGTACGAGAAGGGAGTGCAGTTCATGGGGACTTTTCTTCAAATCATTCATATAGTAATTGACTCTAAAGAGCGCAAAACCATCGTGGAGTGAATGAAGCATGCGGTCAATAACAATGTTCTCGCTGATTTTACAATCAAGCGCCTCCAGTCTCTCGACATTCTCAATCATGCTGAGAATGTGTGGGCTAACCGGTTGGCCCTTCTGGAGTCTCGCATCAAAGAAGCGAGTGGTATGCTCATAGGTCACGATTCTCGGTGCTTTCGAGAATTCCTTGGTGAGCGTGGTGAAAATCTTGTTTGCACCTTGGGCTATGAAGCGTTTCTGCAAATTGGATTCCATTGCAAAAATGAGTACGTTTTTAATCGCACCCGCTTCCATGACGAAGTCGCTATACGTGGAGACCTCGTTAACTCGAGCCGTGGGGCCTGGGGCTGGCGGGAGGGGCTCGATCGGATACTTGAGCTTCCCGTCGGCGGTGGCGGCATTCCGTAATGCCGCCTCCCATTCCGCGAAGTTTGATCCATCATTCTTCAGTCTAGTAGACTGATTCATCTGATTCATGAAGATCCGAAGCCAGGACTCACGGTCCAATGTGGAACTTGGCATTGGGTCATCGAGGATGCCAGCCATTATGTTATTAGCAGTTTAAAATTCGTGATCTACGCTGAAAAAGAAAGAAAAACAAAAACGAAATAAGCAACTCATCGAGGTGATTTAAGTCTATTAAAATTCATTTTAATCGTGTACACTCATTGCACTTGCATAATTGATCTCCCTCAAGAATAATACAAGTGATCCCAAGACTCAATTTCTGTAAATTGATAAGCCAACCGTTTAGCTAGTTCTTCCGTAAAAACTCTTGGTCGATAGATTTCCGTAAATCCTATCTATAGTCCACCATAATCACAGGATCGTACGAGTGACCATAGTGTTGAGATAAAATAAGTCAATCAGTTCCAACTTACCCGACGTAGAAGGGGTCATATTGCAGCAGGAGCTACTGACCAGGACACACCACAAATGCAAGCAGGCCAAAACAGCACCACAACCACTTCAGGAAGCAACCAGAGTGGGCTAGGTTTAGTGGCTAATAAGTACGAGTACAAGCCCAACCACCAGCTGCCACCATGGCCAGCTGGTTGGCCATTAAACTAAGCTCAGAAAAGTCCTAGGGGTCCAAGGAAGAATCACAATGCAAGTCATAGAAAACTAAGTCGAACAGAACTAATGACATTTGACAAATAACAAAAGCAATCTTTCCATTTCTGGCTAAACCATGAGGAAAAAGCATGCAAGGAACTTTTGGCTTGTCTTCCCATAAACCAGATACAACCTAGAGCCAATTTTAATGCCAAGGACTCAATCATTTCGTCCTCAAGTGCCTACATTCAACGAAAAAGCCAGCAATGCAAAGAAAGGACCACAACATGTCATCACACTGCAATTCTCTTTTGTTTTCATTCCAGTTTACAATTAAGAGCTTTTAAACCGTTGTAATATTGTACTTGGACTCTTATCAGCATGTGAGGAGAGATCCTGACCCTTGGATGTAGTTTTTCTTTCAAGATTGTAACCTAAAAGGGCCTATATAAGGACCTTAGCTCAGACTGTTGTAACACAGCTGATTTATGAATGAAACCTGAGATTTCTCTCAAATTTAAACCTCTTAATCTTGTGCTTAGTCTGTAGATTAGAGTCAGGCTTGATGATAACCTGTGCTTAGACTGTGGTTATTGATTAAGTACCTGTTAGTAGAGCATAAACCTTCTGTCTTTGAGACTGTGGATAGTTTAGCTTTGCTGTTTGTTTCAGTTGAGATTTTCCTGTGTTAATCTGTGGAATTTCTTAACTCTAACACCCCAAATTATTAGCTTAATTCCCTGTGAGTATTCTGTGGGTTTTCCAGTTGATAATTATATCCAAGTTCCCTCCTTTCAAGCTTTGTTTCAGAACTGTCTCAATTACAGTCCTTTGTGTCTGTCAGTCAGTTCAGTTGAGTCTTAAAAATACCTTGAGTCCTCTAAAAATCCTGGTCTTTTGCTCAGAAGTAGTTCTTATATCAAAGTAATGTACTGCCAAGTTTCATGATTTTAGGAGGTCAATTCATAATTTTATTAATTAGCACAAGTTTATTGCATTCATGAGAACTTGTTTTATTTCTGCTGGTTTGATTGTTGTTTTTGTCTAAACCCTTGGACATTACACTCCAAATTGGTATATCAGAGCAAGGTTTTAACACGATTCTATCTTGTGTTAGTCTTGGGAAGGAAAGTGAGTTCATTTTTACCCTAACTACAACAAAACTACAAAAAATAACCCATGAGTGAAGAGAGATTTACTTGGTATTGAAACCAGGGTGGATCGAGATAGCGGAAGAATCAATGAACTGGTAAATATTGTCAACACTCTTGCAGAAGGAGTTCCTAACAGGCCACCCTACGAGGCGGAGGCGGGGGTAGAGGCTTTCTTTGGAGCGGGAAGAGGACAACCATACCACCAGGAACATGGAGAAGACATGTCAGATACTGATGAATCTATGGCAGAGGGCATCTACATGGAAAGAGACAAAGATATAAAGGTAGAAATTCCTGATTTCCATGGTAGTTTAAACCCCGAGGATTTGTTAGACTGGATTAGAACTGTTGAGAGAGTCTTTGAATTTAAGGGATATACTTGACAGAAAGCTTTCAAAGTTTCTATCCTTAAATTCAAAGGTTATGCCTCACTTTGGTATGAAACCCTGAAAAGCCATAGAATGAGAGAAGGCAAGGAACCCATTAAATCTTGGCTAAAACTTAAAAAGAAATTGAAGGATAAGTTTATAGCTAAAGATTACACACAGGATATGTTTATCAAGTTAACCCAAATTGAAACAAGACCAACAATCTGTTGAGTCTTATCTTAGGAACTTTGAACAACTTACCCCGCAATGTGAGATCACCGAAAAGCCTGAGCGAGAAAATTGCTAGGTTTGTTGAGGGCTTAGATCCTAAGATTGCTATGAGAGTTAGAATGCAACAAGTTTGGTCCTTTGATGAGGCAATCAACCTGGCATTGAGGATTGAAAAGATGGGAAAAGCCAAGGTCACTGCTTCCAAACCCCTTACCAAACCCACTTTCAAACCTTTTTCTCGGGGTTAGGATTGGAGAAGTCCCAAAATCGCAACCCAACCAACACCAGACAAGGGGAAGAGTCATGTGAACCCTAGAACCAACACAATCAGAATCGATGGGAGAGTTAAATGCTTCCAGTGCCAAGGGTATGGCCATTTTAGGAAGGACTGTCCTTCTAAGAGAACCTTGACAAAGAAATGGAAGTAGAACAATGGGAGAGGGAAGGGTTGGTTCAGTATGAAGAAGATGAGACCCGATAATGGAGGAAGTAGAGACGAAGGAGAACCAGAACAAGATGCGGTTGTGGCCCCCGATACAGGTCACAGCTTAGTCTTGTGGAGGGTCATGCATTCCCAACACTCACCTCTGGAAGCGATCAAAGATCCCGATATTCAGAACCAGTGCACAGTCCGGGGGAGGGTTTGTAACCTAATCATAGATGGGGGAAGTTGTACAAATGTGGCATCAAATGCCATGGTTAGTAAACTCAACCTGACAACTCAAGAGCACCCAAACCCTTACAAGTTGAGATGGTTGAACAAGGGAGCAGAAGTAAGGGTGGACAAGCAATGCTTGGTTCCATTTTCTATTGGGAAGGTGTACAAAGATGAAGTCTTGTGTGATATTGTCCCAATGGATGCCTGCCACCTACTCTTAGGAAGACCATGGGAATATGACAGGAATACCACTCACCATGGGAAAGATAACATCTATAGCTTCAAGCATGAAGGCAAGAAGGTCACCCTGACCCCATTGCCACCCAACCAGAAAAACTATGGAAGTCCCAACATGCCAGAAGAGAGCAATGGTGTGCTATTTCTTTCTGAAGCAGCCATGATCAAAGAGATAAAGCAGGAACAACCTATCTGGATGCTACTATCCAAAGAAGTGAGCAAAGAGGGGAGCCCTGAGGTGCCTGCTGAAGTTAGGCCATTAATTCAGAGGTATAAGGAGGTGTTTCCAAAAGAACTGCCTTGTGGGTTGCCACCATTGAGGGGCATTGAGCATCACATAGACCTTGTTCCAGGCTCAGTACTTCCTAACAGGCCAGCTTATAGAAGTGATCCAGCTGCCACCAAAGAATTGCAAAGCCAGATTGAGGAGCTTATGAGCAAAGGATTTGTCAGGGAATCTCTCAGTCCTTGTGCAGTCCCTGCTCTACTTGTTCCAAAGAAAGATGGAACATGGAGGATGTGTACTGACAGCAGGGCCATTAACAACATCACTGTCAAGTACAGGTTCCCAATACCAAGGCTGGATGACATGTTAGATGAGCTCAGTGGTGCCATGATATTTTCTAAAATTGATCTCAGGCAAGGATACCATCAAGTCAGGATAAGGGAAGGAGATGAGTGGAAGACTGCCTTCAAAACTAAACATGGACTGTATGAGTGGCTTGTGATGCCGTTTGGTCTTTCTAATGCACCAAGCACCTTTATGAGACTGATGACTGAGGTGTTAAGGCCATGTTTAGGCAAATTTGCAGTGGTCTACTTTGATGATATCTTGGTTTATAGCGAAGAGTGGAAGAGAACACCTGAAACATCTTGAAGCTGTGTTCAGGATTCTCAAGGAACAAAAGCTATTTGGTAAACTGGAAAAATGCACTTTTATGGTTGAAGAAGTGGCATTCCTTGGGTACATTGTCTCTGGGAGAGGGATTACAGTTGATCAGGACAAAGTTGCAGCCATTCAATCCTGGCCAACTCCCAAAACAATCACTGAGGTGAGAGGATTCCATGGATTGGCCTCATTTTATAGGAGATTTATCAAGAACTTGAGTTCAGTTGTTGCTCAATTATGAGTGCATGAAGAAAGGAGAGTTCCACTGGACTGAGAATGCTCAACAGTCCTTTGAGAAAATTAAGAAGTTGATGTGTGAAACTCCTATTCTGAAATTGCCAGACTTTGATCAACTCTTTGAAGTAGAGTGTGATGCCAGTGGGGTAGGCATTGGTGCAGTCCTAATCCAAGATCGAAACCCGTAGCTTATTTCAAAGAAAAATTGAATGGAGCTAAGTTGAAGTATTCTACCTATGACAAGGAATTTTATGCAATTATCGGGCGTCATGCATTGGAGTCACTATTTGAAGCCAAAGCCATTTGTGTTACACTCTGATCATGAAGCTTTGAAATATATCAATGGTCAACACAAATTGAGCCACAGACATGCTAAATGGGTGGAGTACTTGCAATCATTCACCTTTTCCAGCAAGTATAAAGAAGGAAAACAAAATGTAGTGGCAGATGCACTATCAAGGAGACACTCCTTATCACAACTATGGGAACCAGGGTCCTTGGTTTTGAGTTCATGAAAGAGATGTACAAGGAAGACCCCGACTTCTCCGAGGAGTGGATCACACAGTTTGAAGGACATAGGGTTCCAGGGAACAAATACTTGCTGCAAGATGGGTTTCTATTCCAAGGGAACAAGCTCTGTGTTCCAAGGGGTTCCTACAGGGACCTCCTAATCAGGGAAGTCCATTCAGGAGGCTTAGGAGGGCATTTTGGTGTTCAAAAGACACTGGACATACTACAAGAACAGTTCTATTGGCCAAAGATGATGGGGGATGTCCAAAATATTCTCAGGAGATGTTCAGTGTGTCAAATGGCTAAGAGTTCCTTCCAAACTGGTCCATATATCCCATTACCAGTACCAAGTAAGCCATGGGAGGATGTGAGCATGGATTTTATTGTTGCATTGCCAAGGACACAGAGAGGAAAGGATTCAATCATGGTTGTTGTTGACAGGTTCAGTAAAATGGCCCATTTCATAGCTTGCAAGAAGACAGAGGATGCTTAGTGTGTTCTTTGAGCTATACCGAAAGAAGTTGTAAGGCTTCATGGGATTCCAAAGACAATTGTATCAGATAGGGATACAAAATTCATGAGTTACTTTTGGAAAACTTTATGGAAGCTACTCAAGACCAAACTGTTGTTCAGTACATCCCACCACCCCCAAACAGATGGCCAAACTGAGGTCACCAACAAAACCTTGGGTAGGATTCTGAGATGTATTGTCAGCAAGAGTCTAAAAGATTGGGATATCAAGTTAGCAAAGCAGCAGAATTTGCCTTCAACAGATCACCATCAATCACTCATCGGTCATAGTCCTTTTGAGGTTGTCTATGGGATTAACCCCCTAATGCCTATAGACTTGTCATCTGTACCAAGAAATGAGATGAATCATGATGCTAAGGCCAGGGCAGAACAACTGTTGAAACTCCATGAAACTGTGAAAAGAGAGATTGAGAAGACCAATGAGAAGTACAGAAATACAGTCCAAGGTACCTCGAAAAAAGAAAGAATTTGTTCCAGGAGATTTAGTCTGGGTTCATTTAAGGAAAGAGAGGTTTCCATCAAGAATAAAGAACAAGTTAATGCCAAGAGCTGATGGCCCCTTTGAAATTATTGAGAGGATTGGTCCAAATGCCTACAAGGTGGATCTACCAGGAGAGTATGAGGTGCATGGCACTTTCAATGTAGGTGACCTAAGTCCATATTATGAGGATGCTTTGAGGGGGAGGAGTCACCAGGCTTGAGGACAAGCCCTGTTCAACCAGGGAGGTTCGGCAGGAGCTACCCCAGGACACACCACAAATGCAAGCAGCCAAAACAAAGACCACAACCACTTCAGGAAGCAACCAGAGTGGGCTAGGTTTAGTGGCTAATAAGTACGAGTACAAGCCCAACCACCAGCTGCCACCATGGCCAGCTGGTTGGCCATTAAACTAAGCTCAGAAAAGTCCTAGGGGTCCAAGGAAGAATCACAATGCAAGTCATAGAAAACTAAGTGAAACAGAATCGACATTTGACAAATAACAAAAGCAATCTTTCCATTTCTGGCTAAACCATGAGGAAAAAGCATGCAAGGAACTTTTGGCTTGTCTTCCCATAAACCAGATACAACCTAGAGCCAATTTTAATGCCAAGGACTCAATCATTTCGTCCTCAAGTGCCTACATTCAACGAAAAAGCCAGAATGCAAAGAAAGGACCACAACATGTCACTCACACTGCAATTCTCTTTTGTTTTCATTCCAGTTTACAATTAAGAGCTTTTAAACCGTTGTAATATTGTACTTGGACTCTTATCAGCATGTGAGGAGAGATCCTGACCCTTGGATGTAGTTTTTCTTTCAAGATTGTAACCTAAAAGGGCCTATATAAGGACCTTAGCTCGATCGTTGTAACACAAATGATTTATGAATGAAACCCGAGATTTCTCTCAAATTTAAACCTCTTAATCTTGTGCTTAGTCTGTAGATTAGAGTCAGGCTTGATGATAACCTGTGCTTAGACTGTGGTTATTGATTAAGTACTGTTAGTAGAGCATAAACCTTCCCCGTGTCTTTGAGACTGTGGATAGTTTAGCTTTGCTTTGTTTGTTTCATTGAGATTTTCCCGTGTTAATCTGTGGAATTTCTTAACTCTAACACCCCAAATTATTAGCTTAATTCCCTGTGAGTATTCTGTGGGTTTTCCAGTTGATAATTATATCCAAGTTCCCTCCTTTCAAGCTTTGTTTGAACTGTCTCAATTACGATCCTTTGTGTCTGTCGGTCGATTCATTGAGTCTTAAAAATACCTTGAGTCCTCTAAAAATCCTGGTCTTTTGCTCAGAAGTAGTTCTTATATCAAAGTAATGTACTGCCAAGTTTCATGATTTTAGGAGGTCAATTCATAATTTTATTAATTAGCACAAGTTTATTGCATTCATGAGAACTTGTTTTATTTCTGCTGGTTTGATTGTTGTTTTTGTCTAAACCCTTGGACATTACACTCCACATATTATGCCTACCGACGAAGAAGGGATTCATTGGAGTTTGACCTATAAAAACTATTCTCAATTTTTGGTTATACGAGGAAGATCCCATCAACTTAGTTTTAATTCATTTTAAGTGAACGAATAACTAGCATTACGTGAATGAATTAACTTAGGTGATGGCTTAAACTTGATCGTGTGACATAAGAATGTCATAGAAAACTAACGCGTGACCTCTATATGAGTCAGTTTTCATGCAATTATTAGGTGGTTTGGTTTTTAGGCGGAATATGATGCATACTATCGTTACAAGAAAATAAAAAAAGAATGCAATACGTAAATAAAAATTCCTAGTGTGGCCTATCCTAGTCAAAAGAACATAATACAACTTTGGAATTCACCGTTGGACCCGAGAAGCTTGTCTTGATGTTCCATCTTTTTCATGCAGCGGGAGTGAGCATCCGGTCTCCATCTTTGGTCTTCTCAAAAATTACAATTAAAATTTACAAAAATAAACCTATTTACATTCTAAATAAAAACTGTAATTACAAGGGAAAAATAAAAATGGAGATACGAGATCTCAAAATACAACCAAGACCGTGTTCCATCATTACGGTAACACGTTCTACTAAGGCCACACTAAGTTACAATCGTTTGTAAAAATAAATAAATACGTAATTAAAAACATTCAAGGCATTCAACAATAACGATAAAAATGCATCAACTAAAACAAATTTATTCGTGACATAATTCCGTAATTATTTTAAATTTATCCAAACCACCTTTAATGATTAAAATTATGTGACAAAACCGCTTTAATCAACTTAATTTTAATCCGTGATAATCCGTTACTTTAAATCGTTTTAAAATAACTAAATGATACATAAGTGAACCGTTTCACTATCAAGCGAATGCATAAAATCCGTATTATGCAGAAATTGGCCGGAAAAAAAAAAACAAAACAAATTTTTTTTTTTTTTCTTCACGGCTGAACGTGAACAGTAACAAACAAATTTTTTTTTTTTTTTTATAGAAGCTAATGCCGAGAGCTCAAAAAAAGCCAAAAAAAAAATTCAAGCGGCTGAAAAACGAGAGCCTTAACAAAACAAACAAAATCGATTTGTTAACAAACAATTGTAAATTGAACATAATCCGTATTAAAACAAAATTACAATTGACATGATCTTAAGATATTGTTATAATTATCGATTAAAATAACAATACGCAAAGAACAAATCGAAAAACAAAAGATCGTCTGATCTAGACATAAACCGTTTTGCACGGTTTCCAAAGCACAAAACCGCAACAGCCAAAAAAAAAATTGCCGTGGGAAAAAAAATGGCTGCCGCACGAAATTTTATGCAAACAATTTATCGATTCAAAATCGTTTGATGAAAAACACAGAGAAAAATTTACGTGGCCTCGCTCTGATACCACTTGAGGGGTAATATCCGTATATTACCCTATAAAATTAGGACTATGACGCAAATTTTATATGTGATTATTGTCATAAAACGAAAAACATGAGAAAAACGATAAAGCATTAGAAATAACCTCGGGTCCTTTGAGATGCGGCCTAAGAACAGAAATCAAAGTAGATTTCCTCCTAATCGATACACCCAAGACCGTCTGAGACTATGCCCTTGTGCTAGAAATGTATTCTCTAATTGCCTTGCAATATTGAGAGAATAGTTGTGTGAGTTTTTCTTAGATGTGAGATCTGAATTTTTTGAGAGGTAATGTTCTCAAAACCCTAGTTTTTTTTGCAAATGAAATCTTAGGTTACAAAAGAGAGAGAGCCTCTCTTTTGTTTCCTCTTGCTTGGCCGGCCGAGAGACTACATGGGGAAGTGGGCTTCCACTTCCTCTTAATTTTACCTCGTGGTCCGGTTCGTAAAATGCTAAATGTATATGACACGGTTTTATTATAAATCGTCATCGGTTATCGGTTATTAAAACATCAACTAATAACTCGGATTAGTTGAAATATTAATACATGTCCGACAAAGACAATATTGTATAATTAATTCAATATACATTAATTAAATATAATCGTTTATATTTAATTTACGAATTAACTGTTTAATTCGCCTTAGCCCATTTTATTTAATCCGTATTAAATAAAATACTCAACATCACATTTTGACTAATTACTAGTCAAATAACTCGAACTAACTGCTTAGTCAATTTTCTGGCATCAACATGACTGTATTTTCATACCGTCACATCTCTCAAACGTATCCTATAGGTGTGACTTTTAGGGACCAGTTGATCACCGCCATCTGTATGACAATAACGTCAAACTTATCTAGCAAGCCAACCGTTATTGATAAACGTGGACCAACTGATTATAATACAAAAGTATACCCTTTGATCCTTTTAGAGATTTAAATGTTATTGCACTACTTGTAGAGGACACCAGCCCCAACACAACAATCACACAACACCAACAATACATTATGGGACTAATACTGAGTAGGGAAACCCTACCTGGAACAACAACACAATCAGACGGTGTCAACAGCTGTATCAAAATTTCTCTTCTACGAATCCTCCTCCTAACATATAATCACATAATTACTAACAATCACAAAACTAACACAAATCCCCAATTCCCAAAATTAGGGTTTAAACAAAGTTAACTAAATACTATAAAATTAGTATGTAGATCTTACCCTTGATGCAAGGAACACTATGATGCAAAGAACAAGATGATCCGACACTCCTAGCCTTGGGGATTTGCCAATAACGCGACGAGAGAGAACTACATAACTCCTTTTTCCTTTGAAAGGTTTAGAAAGGTTAAAAAATGATGAAATAAACTGACGGAAACCTTTTATATCAAACTCGCGTTATTAGCAAAACCCGTCAAAACAACCCCGTAAAACACACTTACTCGATCGAGTAACTAACGTACTCGATCGAGTGCCGATTACTCGATCGAGTACCAAGGCTATTTGATCGAGTACCCAACAGGTCAGAAACTATTTTAAAATGCAAAAGACACTTACTCGACAGAGTAAGGCCCACTCGATAGAGTACCCAGACACTCATAAAACCGTGGTATTACAGTGAGATGTACTGAACAACAGCTTAGTTTTGAGCAGCTTCCATAGAGTTTTCCAAAAGTAGCTCATGAATTTTGTATCTCTATCTAAAAAAATTGTTTTTGGAACTCCATGAAGCCTCACAATTTACTTCAAATATAGTTCAGCTACACTTGCAGCATCTTTTGTTTTCTTGCAAGCTATAAAATGGGCCATTTTACTGAACCTGTCAACAACAACCATGATTGAATCCATTAACCTTTGTGACCTTGGCAATGCAACAATAAAATCCATGCTCACATCTTACCGGGGTTTTTTTGGTACTGGCAATGGAGTATATGGACCAGTCTGGAAAGAACTCTTAGCCATTTGACATGCTGAACATCTCCTGAGAACACTTTGGACATCTCCCATCATTTTTGGCCAATAGAATTGTTCCTGCAATATATCCAGTGTCTTTTGAACACCAAAATGTCTCCCTAAGCCTCCTGAGTGGACTTCCCTGATCAGGAGATCCCTTTAGGAACCTCTTGGCACACATAGCATGTTGCCTTGGAATAAAAACCCATTTTGTAGCAGATACTTGTTCCCTGGAACTCTATGCACCTCAATTTGTGTGATCCATTCTTCAGAGAAGTCAGGGCCCTCTTTGTACATTTCTTTCATGAATTCAAAACCAAGAACCTTATTTTCCATAGTTGACAGCAAGGAGTGCCTCCTTGATAGAGCATCTGCCACTACATTTTGTTTCCCTTCCTTATACTTGCTGGAAAATGTGAATGATTGCAAATATTCCACCCACTAGGCATGCCTGTGACTCAATTTGTGTTGGCCATTTATATACTTCAAAGCTTCATGGTCAGAATGCAACACAAATGGTTTTGAAATCAAATAATGACTCCAATGCATGACTGCCCTGATAATTGCATAAAATTCTTTGTCATAGGTAGAATATTTCAATTTAGCTCCATTCAATTTCTCACTGAAATAAGCTACAGGTTTCTGAGCTTGGATCAGGACTGCACCAATGCCTACACCACTGGCATCACACTCCACTTCAAAGAGTTGATCAAAGTCTGGTAATTTCAGGATAGGGATCTCACACATCAACTTCTTAATCTTCTCAAAGGACTGCTAAGCACTCTCAGTCCAATGGGACTCTCCCTTCTTCATACACTCAGTGATTGGAGCAACAACTGAGCTGAAGTTCTTGATAAATCTTCTATAAAATAAAGCCAATCCATGGAACCCCCTCACCTCAATGATTGTTTTAGGAGTTGCCCATGATTGAATGGCGGCAACTTTTTCTTGATCAACTGTAATGCCCCTTCGAGAGAAAATATACCCTAGGAAGGCCACTTCTTCAACCATAAAAGTGCAATTCTCCATCTTGCCAAACAGCTTTTATTCCCTGATGATCCTGAACACAACTTCAAGGTGTTTCAGGTGTTCACTTTTGCTGCTGCTGTAAACCAAGATGTCATCAAAGTAGACCATTGCAAATTTGCCTAAACATGGCCTTAACACCTCAGTCATTAATCTCATAAAGGTGCTTGGTGCATTAGAAAGACCAAATGGCATCACAAGCCATTCATACAGTCCATGTTTAGTTTTGAAGGCAGTTTTCCACTCATCTCCTTCTCTTATCCTGACTTGGTGGTACCCTTGCCTGAGATCAATCTTAGAAAAGACCATGGCACCACTAAGCTCATCTAACATATCATCCAACCTTGGGATTGGGAACCTGTACTTGACAGTAATGTTGTTGATGGCCCTACTGTCAGTACACATCCTCCATGTCCCATCCTTCTTTAGAACAAGTAGAGCAGGGACTGCACAAGGACTGAGGAATTCCCTGACAAATCCCTTGCTCATAAGTTCCTTAATTTGATTTTGTAATTCTTTGGTAGCAGCTAGATCACATCTATAAGCTGGCTATTAGGAAGAACTAAGCCTGGAACAAGGTCTATGTGGTGTTCAATGCCCCTCAATAGTGGTAACCCACTAGGCAGCTCCCTTGGAAACACCTCCTTATACCTCTGAATTAATGGCTTGACTTCAGCAGGCATTTCAGGGCTTTCTTCCTTGCTTATTTCTTTAGATAATAATACCCAGATAGGCTGTTCTTGCTTTATTTCTCTGATCATGGCTGCTTCAGAAAGAAATAGCACACCATTGACCTCCTCTGGCATACTTGGACTTCTATAGTTCCTCTGGTTAGGTGGCAATGGGGTCAAAGTGACCTTCTTGCCTTCATGTCTGAAACTATAAATGTTATCCTTCCCATGGTGAGTTGTGTTCCTGTCATACTCCCATGGCCACCTTAAGAGAAAGTGGTAGGCATCCATTGGAACAATGTCACATAAGACTTCATCTTACATACCTTTACAATAGAAAATGGAACCAAACATTGCTTGTCTACCCTTACTTCTGCTCCTTTGTTCAACCATCTCAACTTGTAAGGATTTGGGTGCTCTTGAGTTGTCAAGTTGAGCTTGTTAATCATAGCATTTGATGCCACATTTGTACAGCTTCCCCCATCTATGATCAGGTTACAAACCCTTCCCTGAACTGTACATCTAATTCTGAAGATCAGGGATCTTTGATCAACTTACAAAGGTGTGTGTTGGGAATGCATAACTCTCTATAAGACCAAGCTGTGACCTGTATCAGGGTGGGCCACAACTTGCTCTTATTCCGATTCCTCCTCAGTCTCCCTTTCTTCCAATATCAGGGTCTCATCTTCCTCATATTGAACCAAACCTTCCCTCTCCCATTGTTCTACCTCCATTGCTGTCAAGGCTCTCTTAGAAGGACATTGCTTCCTAAAATGGCCATATCCTTGGCATTGGAAGCATTTAATCTTCCCATCAGTCACAGGTGGATTGGTTTTAGGATTCATAGGACTCTTTCCATTGTTTGGTGTTGGTTGGGTTGCAGGCTTTGGGTTCTCTCCAATCCTAACCCCAGAAAAAGGTTTGAAGGCAGGTCTGGTAATGGGTTTGGAAGCAGTAACCTTAGCCTTTCCCAACTTTTCAATCCTCAATGCCAGGTTAACTGTCTCATCAAAGGACCAAACCTGCTGCATTCTAAGCCTCAAGGCAATCTTAGGATCTAAGCCCTCAACAAACCTAGAAATCTTATGTTCAGGCTTTTCAATAATCTCACATTGCAGGGTAAGTTATTCAAAGCTCCTAAGGTAAGACTCAACAGATTGTTGGCCTTGCTTTCGTGGGTTAACTTAATGAACATGTCCTGTGTGTAATCTTTAGCTATAAACTTATCTTTCAACTTCTTCTTAAGTTTAAGCCAAGATTTGATGGGTTCCCTGCCTTCTCTAATTCTCCAGTTTTTCAGGGTTTCATACCAAAGTGAGGCATAGCCCTTAAATTTAAGGATAGAAACTTTGAAAGCTTTCCTGTCAGTATATCCTTTAAACTTAAAGACTCTCTCAACAGTTCTAATCCAGTCTAATAAATATTTAGGGTTTAAACTACCATGGAATCAGGAATTTCTACCTTTATATCTTTGTCTCTTTCCATGTAGATGCCCTCTGCCATAGATTCATCAGTATTTGAGAAGAGATCCTCCTCTTGTTCTTGGTAGTATTGTTGTCCTCTTCTTACGCCAACAAAGCCCCTACCCCTGCCTCGGCCTCTGTGGGGTGGTCTCCTTGGATCATGGTTGGGAATCCCTTCTTCACGAGTGATAACAATGTTCACCAAGTGATCAATCCTTCCTGCTATCTGTTCCACTCTGGTTTCAATGCCAGTAATTCTCTCTTCACTTACTGGGTTATTTTTTTGTGTTTTTGTTGTAGTTTGGGTAAGATGAACTCACTTTCCTCTCCCAAGACTAACACAAGATGGAATTGTGTTATTACCTTGCTCTGATACCAATTTGCCGTGTAATGTCCAAGGGTTTAGACAAATACAGCTAACAAACCAGCAAACCAAAGACAGTTTCTCAGGAATGCAATAAACTTGTGCTATTTATTAAAATTATCAAATGACTTTCTAAAATCATGAAACTTTGCAGTAATTAACTATAATTGACTAAAACTGACTGACAGACACATAAACTGCAATTGACACAGTTCTGATATGGTGACTTAAAGGAGGGATCTTTGGATATAATTATCAACTTATAACCCATAAACTTCTCACAGGGAAATATGTTAATAATTTAGGGGACTTAAGCTAATAATTTCCACAGATTTACACAGGAAAATCTTAGCTGAAGCAAACAGTAAATTAAAGCTAAACAAACCACAGACTCATCACAAGAATGTTTAGACTCTACTAACAGGTACTTAATCAATAACCACAGTCTAAGCACGGGTTATTATCAAGCCTGACTCTAATCTAAAGACTAAGCATAAGATTAAGAGATTTAAATTTGAGAGAATTCTCAGGTTTCATTCATAAATCAGCTGTGTTACAACAGTCTGAGTCAAGGTCCTTGTATAGGCCTTTTTAGGTTACAAACTTGAAAGAAAACTACATCCAAGGGTCAGGATCCTTCCTCACATGCTGACAAGAGTCCAAATATAATATTACAACAGTTTAAAAGCTCTTAATTGTAAACAGGAATGAAAACAAAAGAGAAATGCAGATGACAGTGACATGTTGTGGTCCTTTGCTGTATTGCTGGTTTTCTGTTGTGTGTAGGCACTTGAGGCCGAAATGATTGGGTTGTTGGCATTAAAATTGGTTCTAGGTTCCATCTGGTAAATGGTGAGATAAGACAAAAGTCCTTTAGTTGCCTTTTCCTCATGGTTTAGCCAGAAATGGAAAGATTGCTTTTGCTCTTTTTGTTATTTTCTGTAGTTTTGTCCAGCTCAAATTTCTGGGACTTGCATTCTGATTTACCCTTGAACCCCTAGGACTTTTTTTAGGCTAATTCAGTGGCTAACCAGCTGGCCATGGTGGCAGCTGCTGGTTGGGCTTGTACACATACTTAGTGGCAACTAAACTTAGCTCTGCTGGACTGGTTCCTGAGACTGGTGTGATGTTGCCTTGGCTTGCTTGTTGATGTGAGGTGACCTGGTCAGTGTCTCCTACTGTAGTTTGCCTACCTAGGAGCATCCCGGTCCATACAAGCTAAGATGGTTAAACAAAGGAGCTGAAGTAAGAGTTGACAAGCAGTCCATTGTTCCTTTTCCAATTGGGAAGGTGTACAAAGATGAAGTGATGTGTGATGTGGTAACTATGGATGCTTGCCATCCATCTACTGCTAGGAAGGCCATGGGAGTTTGACAGGAATAACACTCACTAGGGGAAGGAAAATATCTATAGCTTCAAACACAATGGTAAGAAGGTCACCCTGACTCCCTTGCCACCAAACCAGAGGGATTATGGAAGTCCTAACATTCTTGAGGAGGTTAATGGATTATTGTTTCTTTCTGAGGCAACTATGATCAAAGAGCTAAAGCAAGAACAACCTGTGTTATTTCTTCTATCAAGCGAAATCAACACTAAGGGGAGTAATGATGTGCCTGCAGAGGTTCAACCTCTGATTCAGAAATACAAGGAGGTTTTTCCAGTAGAGTTGCCTAGTGGTTTGCCACCCCTGAGAGGAATTGAGCATCATATAGACCTTGTACCTGGTTCTGTGCTCCCTAACAGACCAGCTGACAGGTGTGATCCTACAACAACCAAAGAACTACAACATCAAATTGAAGAATTAATGACAAATGGATTTGTAAGGGAATCATTGAGTCCATGTGCAGTACCTGCTTTACTGGTACCTAAGAAAATGGAACTTGGAGAATGTGTACTGATAGCAGGGTAATAAACAACATTACTGTCAAGTACAGGTTCCCTATTCTAAGGTTTGATGACATGTTAGATGAGCTCAGTGGGACTCAGATCTTTTCAAAGATAGATCTCAGGCAAGGATATCATCAGGTGAGGATAAGAGAAGGTGATGAATGGAAAACAGCTTTTAAAACCAAACATGGTCTGTATGAATGGCTTGTCATGCCATTTGGTTTATCTAATGCTTCAATCACCTTCATGAGGCTAATGATTGAAGTTCTAAGGCCTTGCCTTGGAAAGTTTGTTGTAGTATACTTTGATGATATACTCATCTACAGCAACAGTCCATCTGAACATCTGTTGTACTTGGAAGCAGTTTTTAAAATACTCAGGGAAAAGAAGCTGTATGGGAAGCTTGATAAATGTACCTTCATGGTCAATGAGGTAGCATTTCTGGGATATATCATGTCAGGAAGAGGAATATCAGTTGATCAGGAGAAGATTAAAGCTATGCAAGCATGGCCAGTCCCACGAACAATCACAAAAGTAAGGTGATTTCATGGTCTGACATCTTTTTACAGGAGATTTATCAGGAACTTTAGTACAGTTGTTGCACCAATCACTGAGTGCATGAAGAAAGGAGATTTCCAAGGGACTGATGCTGCTCAGAAATCCTTTGAGACAATCAAAAAGTTGATGTGTGAAACTCCCATTCTAAAGCTACCTGACTTTGAACAATTGTTTTGAGGTGGAGTGTGATGCTAGTGGAGTTGGAATAGGAGCTGTCCTAATCCAGGGTCAAAAACTAGTGGTTTACTTCAGTGAGAAGCTAAATGGGTCAAAATTGAGGTACTCTACTTATGACAGAGAGTTCTATGCAATCATTTGAGCTCTCACCCAATGGAGTCACTACCTAAAGCCTAACCCATTTGTGTTGCATTCTGATCATGAGGCCTTGAAATACATCAATGGCCAACACAAACTGAGCCATAGACATGCTAAGTGGGTAGAGTTCCTGCAAGCCTTCAACTTTTCAAGCAAATACAAGGAAGGGAAACAAAATGTGGTAGCAGATGCCTTATCAAGGAGGAACTCTTTGTTGACTGTCATGATTAACAAGGTCCTTGGGTTTGAGTTCATGAAGGAGATGTATGAGGAGGATATTGACTTCTCTGAGGAGTGGATTACTCTCACAGAAGGAGGTTCAACTCAGGGCAAGAAATATATGCTGCAAGAATGATTTTTGTTTCATGGTAACAAGTTGTGTGTACCAAAGGGATCCTACAGGGATCTATTGATCAAGGAAGTCTATTCAGGAGGATTAGGGGGACACTTTGGGGTTCATAAAACCGTAGAAATCTTACAGGATCAGTTTTACTAGCCTAGGATGATAGGTGATATTCAGGCAGTCCTTAGAAAGTGCTCAACATGCCAGAAAGGCAAGAGCTCCTTCCAAGCAGGACCCTACACACCACTGCCTGTCCCTGATAAGCCGTGGGAAGATGTGAGCCTTGATTTCATTATGGCACTACCAATAACACAGAGAGACAAGGACTCAATCATGGTGGTTGTGGATAGGTTCAGTGTAACACCGCGTATTTTATTAAGTTGGATAAAATTCTTTTAATTGCTATTTTGAATTTAATTACATCATTTAACGATTTATATATTTATGCTTAGCTAATTAATTAATTTCATCATAATTCGATATGTTAATTTTAATAATCATTAATAAGTTTATTTAAAGTTAGTTCGAGTTTATTTATTTAATAATTTTCGTTTCTTTACGAGTCCTTATGAAAGTTGTTTTAAGTGAACCCGAGATGGATTTTGGGAACAAAACCGTCCAATTAGCTATTTTGAGCTTATTTCACTAAATTAGCAATTTTTATTAATATCCGTTAGTTTTGTAAAAATCGCAAATAATTCCGATTCAAGCTGATATTGTATTATTTACGTTAACTAGCTGAGTTTATTTTATTTTCATTCATTAAATTTATTTATTATTGATTCCGTTTTATTACTGAAACTTTTACTTAAACCGGTTAAATTTAACTCGAAACGGTTTTAATAACTATCGAAGTTTCTTAACGACGAAGTAACGTACGTATAATAAATAGCAGTCAATGGTGTCTTTGCCTCATTTTCATCTCCTCACGTCTCTTTTCTTCTTCTCTCTTCTTTTTTTCTTCTTCCTCGCGATTTTTTTCTTTCCTTTTCAAAATTTGATCTGTTAATCGACGTCGGTGCTTCGTTCCTTATCCGTTTTCAACTATTTTTGTTCCATAGCGTTCCTCTCGTCGTTCTCGTCATTCCGATGTAAGTAACATTCATTTTCGTCATGTATTTTTATAAACCCAATTTATACTTTCAGCTTTATTTATTATAAGACGGTTGTTGATGCTAAGATAGACGGTCTTGTAGAAGATTTGTTAGTCATAAATGATTAGTTCAATCGGAAAAAGGTAACAATTATAGATTACTTAATATTACTTGTAAAATATGTTTATTTCGAATCTTTGGTTAAATCTGTTTTATAATTAAGACGATGTATAATTATATATAGGGATCCTTATGGATGTTAATTAGTCAGTTGTATAGTTGAGACGGTGTATACTGATATGTGGAGATGATTGAGACGGTGTATACTGACCTCTAGGGATCATTTGGGATGCTAGCTAGTAAGTGGTATATTTAAGACGGTGTATGCTGACATGTATGGATTGTTTTGGGTGATAATTGGTATGTTTTATAGTTGAGACGGTGTATACTGAGAAGTAGGGATTGTTTTGGACTAATTTGGACTCTGTGTTGGGGCGATTTTTGTAGTATTTAGGGTCTGTTTTTTTTAGTTGCGTTATACTTGTGGATTTCCGCTCTAAAACCGTTTTAAATGCTGACTTAGTTGGCTCAGCTAGGACTTTTTTTAGGCGCGAGAATGGAGTCTTAAGGGGACGATTGGTACTCTGTTTTGGGCAGGGACGAGAGCTGTCATCGTGGGTTTTCACTTTGCAATTGAGGACTGGAGTTGGGGTCGAACTTAGGCATCTTTTGGGTTCTGTTTTGGACCGATTTTTTGGGTCAGGTTATGAAGTAGGGTGAAGGGTGGCTATGGGTAGTCGGGTGGTGGTCGTGTCGGACTCCTAGTGGCCTGGCCGTGGCCTAGCTAAGTCACGAGTTTGAGGCCATGTGTAGTTGGTGGTTAGGCCGAGTTTGAGGTTGTCATAATAACTTTTGAGCCGTGTCCATAAATTGTTTTGACGCTAGTTTGGTTTATTTAAAATATAATTAAATTAATTTCCGTCTCATATTTTATATAAAGATAATTCGTTAATATCGTCCTTTCACATAATTATTTTAGGTGGCTCATATGTGGTTGAAGATGAAGAGTAATTTTGGGTTTTAGAAGCTTTCTCAAGTTATTACTTGTCTCTTTGCTAGCGTAAGGTATCTATTCCGAGTTACTCGACGAATAAATGTCACATTAGTAGTTAATGTTGTGCTTGTTGTTTGATAAGTGTTTAGGTGATTGATAATGTGTTACTTTCGTTTTACACATGATAGAAATTAGAAATAGCATGAGAATTATATTGTGATAAATTTTATGATTTGGGCCAAAGTAGGCAAAGACTCGAGTGGGCGGTTGACCGAACGAGTTTGGTCAAGCTAGGTTTAAACCAGTCAGCCTCGATTTGACCGATGACCCGTCGCGGGACTCGGGTCGAGGGTTTGTCTTTGAGGTAAGATTGGTTGTTAGTGGAGGTTTTATGTTATGCCTTGATATTTGTAATTATCATTTCACATGTTGGTTGTTGGATGCTTTGGATGCCTTATGCTTGAGTCTTGTTTGCCTTTAGCCATTGTAGTTTATTCTCATGGACTATGATATTGATGGTTCGCTATAATTTGGTTATTGATGACATTGAGGATATGGTTGGATTGTCTGCTGAATAGACATTTATATAGCCTTTCACATGATAGAATGTTAGCATTTATGTTGGTAAGTTGGACTCTTTGCCCCTCTTATGGTTAATTGGGTATCCTACTTGTCTTGTGTGGTGTGGGCTAAAGTATTCAAGCTGGGACTAGCTGGGACTATGTCCTAGGTGAGTATTTCAGCCTTCATCATAGATAGGTCATTATAGTCTTTGATGAGTGTATGTTCACTGCTTAATAGCCTCTGTGTTCCTGACTTGGTGGGTTTATATCCAAGTTGGGGCATGACCTCGTTACTTATTTTGAGAGTAAGTGGTCAACTTAAGTACTAGCCAACCCTTTGGTGGACTCCTTAGGGTACTCACATGGTTTTATAAAATTGTGGGTCTTGGGTGCGGTGGTGTGTATCCGCATGTCTAGGTCTCAAGCGATTTAGGACTAGGGTTGTGTTGTGTCTTGGCCATGTTTTGATAGAACCTCTGAGCCAAGATACAGGTTCGATTACCTTCCCTACCTCGTGGTATAGACTCGAGTTACATAGTGACTATTGACGGTGCTAAGAACTTATGCCTGTCTTTGATATATTGCCCTTTCTTGTTTGATGATTCTATGAATCATAGAAGGTGAGATGCAAGCCGTCTATGGTTGATAGAGTTTGAATTCCTGGATGTTATGTGATTCCCATGATAGTGTAGTATGAGTCGGTCTAGTATTCACATGCTAGGACTATGTGTTGTTATATTGTTGTTCGCATGATAAGCACGATTGTCTAGCATCTATATGCTAAGGCTATGTGTTATTCATATTCATATTCTTATGTTTACATGTTATATTAATTATGACATTTCGTGGTTTGGGAGAACTCGGAGTTACTCCCCACCGATTTGTGGCTTTCGTATTTGTATAAAATGCGATTGACAGGTAGGTGATGCATATATGGGGTACATGGACGAGCTAGCGAGCAAAGTAACCTTGGGACCTAGATTGGCTTTATTTTATTGTGACCCTTAAACACTTTTTTATGTCACATACATTTTAGGGACATATGTCTCCCTCTTTACGTTTAGTTGTATAATTTGCTATTCGCGACTTTAGCGATGGTTATGTTATGAAACTTCTAGTTAGACCTTGTATGTTTGACACCTTCCAATTTGGATATCTTTATAACAGGTTCAGGTTTTAAAAATTTCAGGTTTTTACCCAAATGAACCTATTACAAACATATCCATGCTGTTTTATTCTAGAATTACGTGTTTACTTTTCCGCGATAATTGAGGGTGTCACTGTTGGTATCAGAGCATATTTGCTCCCGACGCACGTTTGTGCACCCCAATATAAATAACTTGACCTTAAAATAATAAACTTGAGAGATGGGTAGGATGGGTAGACTTAGGACCTTATGTTGTAGTCTCTTTGTGTTTGCTCTTTGTTAGGTACTAACCTGTTTGTTGATTGTCATTTAATAATTGTTGCGTTCTTGGATCAATGACCGTGAGCTTATCTATAGCTAATGGAGTTATTACCCTTATTATAAAAAAAAAAAAAAAATGAACTAAAGGTTTTGAAAATATTTTAATGTTTTTCACTGGTTTTAACGTAAATTAGTGTTAAAGCTTGTTATTGGAGACGTCTGATAATTAGTTTTATCATTTGTTGGTGTAAAAATGTATTTTTATGTCTTTGAATTGGAATATTGATGTTCTTGAGTGATCGCCAAGAGTATCTCCGTTCCATTGAAAGAACACTTATATTTTAAGAAGATCAAGATTTAGTGCCTATTGCTGAGGATTGAAGATTTGTTCAACCTTTGAAGAATGCTTCTACTTCTTTGAAGATGTTTCTCGTTCTTTTTCTATCTCGCCTTATTCTTAATCTCTTGGTGCTTATCCTCCTTCTAAACTCCCTTCTGTTTTACTTTAAAAGCTACGCTTGTACTCCTAACTTGTCTTTTGTTCCTTGCTTATCCCTCCATTAACGCCATTAGATAGTACTCTTTCTTGTGAGGAATGTTGACCTGGCTTGGAAAATTCGACTTTTGAGGAGATTGTTTGTGTCTGACCCTTAACCCTGGCTTTGAGAAGTCGTGATGTTAGAAAGACTTAGGTAATGTGATGAGACATACTTAGTGATTCTTATACCTAGTTCCTTGACAAAGTAAGTATAATCGATTGGTGGATTATTTGTGTTAGGAATGAGTTGCCTATGTGATTAAAGTTATAGAACTTGGCTTTGTTGTTTATGTTTGGGATTTGAAAGCTTAGTAGGTTGAGCGTCGTCACCTTAGGAGTAAACATGAGATAAGTTTAGAATATGAATTTGGAAGAAAACCCATTTTTAGATGTTAACAATCCCGTATAGTTTGGGAATGTGATTTGATGTTAGTTGTTCCTTGAGAACTTTGTTGAGAAGTCTTTATCAATTCATTCTTTTGTTTTTAAAACATTGAGGTTGTGTCGAGTGCTTGAGATAAAGAGATGCTTTTATACTTGAGTGATAGATTTGATTTAGGGAAATCCTAATATGTGATAAGATAGGTGGAAGAAGTATCTAACCGATTTATCACCCCTTAAGCGAGCGTTTATTTTACCTTGACCCTTGTTTGGGATTTGGTCGTTTTGTCATGAAGGTACAATACCCTAATAGGCGTGACCTTGTTAGAGAGAACCTTAAGTTTTAGGAAGCGTATGGTTTAAACCTTAAAATCCTCTTTCATACCTTTAATCGTTTTCCTCCCTTTCGTTCATACCTTGGTTGGATTTGATTCTTAAGTATAAAAGTTTACTCGTTATTTCCTTGTCTTGAATACCTCCCTAATTCTAATATCTCTCACTGGTTGTTAACTCTTTCATACCTTTAATCGTTTTCCTCCCTTTCGTTCATACCTTGGTTGGATTTGATTCTTAAGTATAAAAGTTTACTCGTTATTTCCTTGTCTTGAATACCTCCCTAATTCTAATATCTCTTACTGGTTGTTAACTAGTTATCTTTATGATTCGACTCTTTTAGTATCACATCTTGACATATTCATATATTCCTTTTTAAATTTCCTATCATTTCCTGACCTGGTTATTACCCTTTGTTTCCTTAGTGGAGTGATGACATTGTTGTTTGAGATTTGAGTATCTGGCGTTTCCTTGTTGTCTAATTTTCCTTTCTCCTTGATCATAAGCGTTACCGTTCATACCTCTTTTTCTCGTTTCATCTTGCTCCTCCTTTAAGTTTGACACTCGTATCTTGTGAAACTCTATCTTTGACATCCTTGTAATTTTGACTTCAATTTCTACCCTATGAAATTCTTTGTAGCTCTCTTGTTGCTTAAGTTTGAGCTCTCTTAACATACTTTGTTTCTATGCTATCTAAGTTACTTTCCTTTTTGTACAACTTCTAAACTTTCAAGCTACCAGTTTCGATTCATTCTTAAAAGTTTATGTCACTTCTGCAAACCTAACCTATTTTTAAAGATCTGAAAATGAAAATTTGATTTAGTTCCCTATTCCTTCCTTGAATATAAACTCATTTATCGTAATTTTAATTACTAGACCCGAGATTTCGTTAAGTTTTGTCCAATTTCTGTTAACTTTGATCTATTTATGACTTCTTTGTCAAAGTTTAATGTTACACTTTCAGGGATTTGACCCCCAATTGGGTTTAAAAGTGAAACCTTTATTTCTATTTTGGCTTTTTGCAAAAGAAAATTTGAGTAGATTACCTTTTCTTTTGATTTTAACGTTGATCGGATGTTAGAACTCGTTATTAGAAACGTTTAATAACTTGTTCTACTCTTGTCGACGAGTGATTTTCGGTTTTAAATTTGTCTTTGACTTGGAAGGTTAGCGTTCTTGTGTGCACAACAAGAGCAATTTCGTTCCATGAATGAGACTTATACTTTTGAAAACTCTTCATTAATGTTTTCGAAAGTATTTTGATTTTTGATTTATACAAATGATTTGCCTTTGACCTTATCTTGGATTTGGAATGTGATGTTCTTGAATGCGCAACGAGAACACTTCCGTTCCTCTGATGAGAGTCTGGTTCTGTCGGAAAATTTTAGTTGAAGTTCTTGAAAGAATTTTGATTCTTACGATAAGTGACCTTTTAAATGTTTTGGTTACCGATTCCAATTTCAGTTTTATTTTTATAACCTTTCATTTATACTTTCAAGTTTCGAGGACGAAACTTTTTAAAAGATGGGGTGATTGTAACACCCCGTATTTTATTAAGTTGGATAAAATTCTTTTAATTGCTATTTTGAATTTAATTACATCATTTAACGATTTATATGTTTATGCTTAGCTAATTAATTAATTTCATCATCATTCGATACGTTAATTTTAATAATCATTAATAAGTTTATTTAAAGTTAGTTCGAGTTTATTTATTTAATAATTTTCGTTTCTTTACGAGTCCTTATGAAAGTTGTTTTAAGTGAACCCGAGATGGATTTTGGGAACAAAACCGTCCAATTAGCTATTTTGAGCTTATTTCACTAAATTAGCAATTTTTATTAATATCCGTTAGTTTTGTAAAAATCGCTAATAATTCCGATTCAAGCTGATATTGTATTATTTACGTTAACTAGCTGAGTTTATTTTATTTTCACTCATTAAATTTATTTATTATTGATTCCGTTTTAGTACTGAAACTTTTACTTAAACCGGTTAAATTTAACTCGAAACGGTTTTAATAACTATCGAAGTTTCTTAACGACGAAGTAACGTACGTATAATAAATAGCAGTCAGTGGCAGCTTTGCCTCATTTTCATCTCCTCACGTCTCTTTTCTTCTTCTCTGTTCTTTTTTCTTCTTCTGGCGATTTTTTTTCTTTTCTTTTCAAAATTTGATCTGTTAATCGACGTCGGTGCTTCGTTCCTTATCCGTTTTCAACTATTTTTGTTCCATAGCGTTCCTCTCGTCGTTCTCATCATTCCGATGTAAGTAACATTCATTTTCGTCATGTATTTTTATAAACCCAATTTATACTTTCAGCTTTATTTATTATAAGACGGTTGTAGATGCTAAGATAGACGGTCTTGTAGAAGATTTGTTAGTCATAAATGATTAGTTCAATCGGAAAAAGGTAACAATTATAGATTACTCAATATTACTTGTAAAATATGTTTATTTCGAATGCTGGTTAGTCTGTTTTATAATTAAGACGGTGTATAATTATATATAGGGATCCTTATGATGTTAATTAGTCAGTTGTATAGTTGAGACGGTGTATACTGATATGTGGACATGATTGAGACGGTGTATACTGACCTCTAGGGATCATTTGGGATGCTAGCTAGTAAGTGGTATATTTAAGACGGTGTATGCTGACATGTATGGATTGTTTTGGGTGATAATTGGTGTGTTTTATAGTTGAGACGGTGTATACTGACATGTAGGGATTGTTTTGGACTAATTTGGACTCTGTGTTGGGGCGATTTTTGTAGTCTTTAGGGTTTGTTTTTTTTAGTTGCGTTATACTTGTGGATTTCCGCTCTAAAACCGTTTTAAATGCTGACTTAGTTGGCTCAGCTAGGACTTTTTTTATGCGCGAGAATGGAGTCTTAAGGGGACGATTGGTACTCTGTTTTGGGCAGGGACGAGAGCTGTCATCGTGGGTTTTCACTTTGCATTTGAGGACTGGAGTTGGGGTCGAACTTAGGCATCTTTTGGGTTCTGTTTTGGACCGATTTTTGGGTCAGGTTATGAAGTAGGGTGAAGGGTGGCTATGGGTAGTCGGGTGGTGGTCGTGTCGGACTCCTAGTGGTCTGGCCGTGGCCTAGCTAAGTCACGAGTTTGAGGCCATGTGTAGTTGGTGGTTATGCCGAGTTTGAGGTTGTCATAATAACTTTTGAGCCGTGTCCATAAATTGTTTTGACGCTAGTTTGGTTTATTTAAAATATAATTAAATTAATTTCCGTCTCATATTTTATATAAAGATAATTCGTTAATATCGTCCTTTCACATAATTATTTTAGGTGGCTCATATGTGGTTGAAGATGAAGAGTAATTTTGGGTTTTAGAAGCTTTCTCAAGTTATTACTTGTCTCTTTGCTAGCGTAAGGTAACTATTCCGAGTTACTCGACGAATTAATGTCACATTAGTAGTTAATGTTGTGCTTGTTGTTTGATAAGTGTTTAGGTGATTGATAATGTGTTACTTTCGTTTTTCACATGATAGAAATTAGAAATAGCATGAGAATTATATTGTGATAAATTTTATGATTTGGGCCAAAGTAGGCAAAGACTCTGAGCTGGGCCAGATTGACCGAACGAGTTTGGTCAAGCTAGGTTTAAACCAGTCAGCCTCGATTTGACCGATGACCCGTCGCGGGACTCGGGTCGAGGGTTTGTCTTTGAGGTAAGATTGGTTGTTAGTGGAGGTTTTATGTTATGCCTTGATATTTGTAATTATCATTTCACATGTTGGTTGTTGGATGCTTTGGATGCCTTATGCTTGAGTCTTGTTTGCCTTTAGCCATTGTAGTTTATTCTCATGGACTATGATATTGATGGTTCGCTATAATTTGGTTATTGATAACATTGAGTATATGGTTGGATTGTCTGCTGAATAGACATTTATATAGCTTTTCACATGATAGAATGTTAGCATTTATGTTGGTAAGTTGGACTCTTTGCCCCTCTTATGGTTAATTGGGTATCCAACTTATCTTGTGTGGTGTGGGCTAAAGTATTCAAGCTGGGACTAGCTGGGACTAGGTCCTAGGTGAGTATTTCGGCCTTCATCATAGATAGGTCATTATAGTCTTTGACGAGTGTATGTTCACTGCTTAATAGCCTCTGTGTTCCTGACTTGGTGGGTTTATATCCAAGTTGGGGCATGACCTCGTTACTTATTTTGAGAGTAAGTGGTCAGCTTAAGTACTAGCCAACCCTTTGGTGGACTCCTTAGGGTACTCACATGGTTTTATAAAATTGTGGGTCTTGGGTGCGGTGGTGTGTATCCGCATGTCTAGGTCTGCGCAGATTTAGGACTAGGGTTGTGTTGTGTCTTGGCCATGTTTTGATAGAACCTCTGAGCCAAGATACCGGTTCGATTACCTTCCCTACCTCGTGGTATAGACTCGAGTTACAGAGTGACTATTGACGGTGCTAAGAACTTATGCCTGTCTTTGATATATTGCCCTTTCTTGTTTGATGATTCTATGAATCATAGAAGGTGAGATGCAAGCCGGCTATGGTTGATAGAGTTTGGATTCCTGGATGTTATGTGATTCACATGATAGTGTAGTATGAGTCGGTCTAGTATTCACATGCTAGGACTATGTGTTGTTATATTGTTGTTCGCATGATAAGCACGATTGTCTAGCATCTATATGCTAAGGCTATGTGTTATTCATATTCATATTCTTATGTTTACATGTTATATTAATTATGACATTTCGTGGCTGGGAGAACTCGGAGTTACTCCCCACTGACTGTGGCTTTCGTATTTGTATAAAATGCGATTGACAGGTAGGTGATGCATATATGGGGTACATGGACGAGCTAGCGAGCAAAGTAACCTTGGGACCTAGATTGTCTTTATTTTATTGTGACCCTTAAACACTTTTTTATGTCACATACATTTTAGGGACATATGTCTCCCTCTTTACATTTAGTTGTATAATTTGCTATTCGCGACTTTAGCGATGGTTATGTTATGAAACTTCTAGTTAGACCTTGTATGTTTGACACCTTCCAATTTGGATATCTTTATAACAGGTTCAGGTTTTAAAAATTTCAGGTTTTTACCCAAATGAACCTATTACAAACATATCCATGATGTTTTATTCTAGAATTACGTGTTTACTTTTCCGCGATAATTGAGGGTGTCACATTCAGTCAGATGGCTCACTTCATAGCCTGCAAGAAAACTGAAGATGCTGCTAGTGTTGCTGAGCTATATCTCAAAGAAATTGTGCGACTCCATGGAATTCCTAAGACAATTGTGTCAGATAGGGATACAAAATTTATGAACTACTTCTGGAAGACCCTATGGAAGCTGCTGAAGACAAAGCTCTTATTCAGTACCTCCCACCATCCACAGACAGATGGCCAAACTGAGGCCACTAACAAAACCTTGGGGAGGATTCTAAGATGTCTAGTTAGCAAGACCTTGAAGGATTGGGATTTAAAGCTAGCTTCAGCTGAGTTTTCATTCAACAGAGCACCATCTATTGCTACTGGTCACAGTCCTTTTGAGATAGTCTATGGGGTTAATCCACTTATGCCCTTGGACTTGTCTTCTATCCCAAGGGGAGAACTCAGTCCTGATGCCAAGAGAACAACTGAACAGCTGTATGAAACTGTAAAGAAACAAATTAAAAGGTCCAATGAGTTGTACAAAAAACAATCCAAGAAGCCTAGAAAGAAAAAGGAATTTGAGGAAGGAGATCTGGTTTGGCTACACCTCAGGAAGGAAAGGTTCCTTTCCAAGAGAAAGAACAAGCTTATGCCTAGAGCAGACAAACCATTTGAGGTCTTGGAAAGAATTGGTCCAAGTGCTTATAAAATTGACTTGCTAGAGGACTATGGGGTTCATGGTACATTCAATGTGGGGGATCTCAGTCCATTCTATGAAGATTCTGAGGAGAAGGATCCAGGCTTGAGGTCAAGCCATGTTCAACCAGGGGGGTTGCAGCAGGAGCTGTTAACCAGGCTAGCAATCTTATAGGGACTAATTAGGCACAAGAAAAGCACACGCATATTCTGCCAGGGATACCAGGCACAAATCAAACCAGCAACAACACTCAGGCAATCTCAACTACCAGTCCACTCTCATCAGGCCACCAAAACAGTAGCCAGGCTAGCCACCAGCAACCACCTTGGCCTGCTGACTCTCTTTTCAACTAATATTAAATCAATCCTAAGAGCCAGGGACCAATGAAGGAAATGTAGATTCATATACATACTAACATACTCTTATATGTCAAAATTAATTTGTCATAAAATTAAATACGGATTTTATGCATGCAAACAAATAATATAATAGAGAAGAAATCATCCTTACATTGTGATTTCGGTTCTAATGGGCACAAAAGAAATCTCCTTTTCTTTTGTTCTTGAGCTTACCAAATGGAAGAACAAGGATTCAAGTGTAGAATCCCTCCCAAAAGCATATACCCAAGGAATACATCTTAATAAACCAATACTATTTAGATCTAGTAATAATAATGGTTTTACAATAAAATTGATACAATATAAATTGTATTTTCACTCTTGAAATTTCGGTCAAGAGGTGGTAATATTTGTGAGTTTTATTTCTCTAGATTTCATAATATTTAGAGAGTATATTAATTTTCTCACACTAGAAAATTATTTTCATGTATGAATGAATTGATTAGGAAAAAGAAAACTCTTTCTTTCCTTTTCATTTTGGCCGAAATTTTGGCCTTGGGTAGGTTGCCCAATAGCTTTCATCTTTGCTCTTCACAAGAGACTAGGCATGCAAGCCTACTAGTTAGCTTTTATCATTGTGTCTACCACTAAACAATTAACACAATTTTATTCCACTAACTCCTTATAATTTCGGTACATACAAAATAAAATGGATGGTCCATTTTATTTTGTCATTTGTCAATTGTAACATATGTGACATGTTACTTGACATATGAAATTGTAATGTATTTTTAACATATTAAAAATCAACATACTCATAAAATATGTCATATACAAAATCGACTAGTAATTCATAATTACTTGTACCAAAATGGTTTCCAAATTATAAACTACAACATTCTGTATTTATAATAATTTATTCATTCCGTTTCAATTGTTTCTGTAAACAATAATTTCATCCAAGTAATAAAATAATTCGATTACTTAGACCGCGTCTTATTTAATCATATTTACAATAAGATACGTAAATTATACTCACAAAATCATACGTCAATTTTAAGCAATTTAATTAACTCGTATCAGTATACGATTAATTAAATAATCAATTAAGAGTATTTCCCTATAGGTATGACCTAAGGGGATCAACTGATCACCACCGTCGCACGACAGTAATGTCAAACTCTAGGCAGCCAATCATTACCGATATATGTGGACCAGTTGACTTGTAAAATATTACATCCCACATGTATTCTTAAAATGAGATTTAATAACGATATTTAAATCATGTGATCGCACTATTGTTGAGGACATGTTTCCCAACAATCTCCCACTTGTCCTCGACAAGTGTGCGTCACCAATTCTCTTGTCCTATTACTATCTCCCACTCAATGCAAGGTGTCTTTCAGGTCGTACTTGCAAGTGATCATATCAAGAGTGGTTTCCTCGATCTGGAGAATAACTGATTGACCGGATTTATCTATCATAGATACATTCCGAGCGTGGCCACGCATTTCCAGTTCATTACTCCTCGAGTGGCCCTGAGATATTGTTATAACCCTGACGAGGGGGTGGACAATTCCTATCGCACATATTCCCTTCGACTAGCCACAGCCATCATAACCCAAAATATGCCCATTTGACCCCATTTACGAAGGTCGTAGTAACACAAATCAAAGTTAATCTGAAACTGTGCCATCTTAGGTGAATAGTCTTTAGTCAAAAGAATCGACTCATTTGAATACTATAGCAGCTCTCGCCACGACCAGGCTATATAAATTTGCCATAACTCTATAAGCGGTCATAAGGCCCGACAAAACGTTCCTAACAGTCTGCCTATGTGATCGACTAGTCATCTCATATGACTTTATGGCACTTTAACTTGCCATCAATCGCATCACACTCTAGTCACTTCGAGACGTCACCTCATACAAGTAACTATGGGCAAATACAATGTTAATCCGTGTTCACTTTAACGGGGTTCAATTGTCTCCACAACCCGTTTGGATGTAACAAAGTATAATAAAAGATTTTTAAAATAAAACTCGAACGACAAATGTGATTATCACATATGAATAGTCAATGCCTGATTACTATTTCATATTCTATAATCTAATTTGATCTTGTACGTAGTTGTTCATTTCAATTCAATTGAAATGACATGACTCATCATGTTTAGCCTTTGAGAAGGCTTTGGTTAGTAGGTTTTATCAACTTCTTGTACCTTACTCAACCTTACTACATACTCGTTTTCCTATGTAATGTATACATTTGCATCACAAAACTTTCTGAGTACGTGTCGAGATCCAATCAAGACATAGATCCTCTAGCCTACGAATAGCTCCCACTGTTTTCACAGTGTGTCGGACTCATCCTCTTGCACATCTCATGATTGCAAGTGTACTCAATTTCCGTTATAAATATCTCTTATTGTTCTTTATTGTCTAGAACGATTCTAGAAAATCTACTTCTTAATTAACATAGCCACAATGGTATCTTAACCATCCTAATGTGTTTTGATTATGGTTTTGTCGGAAACCATGCGCAACCTCAATTGTCAATTGTCACTTGTGTAACACCCTTACACAAAATTGCATCATAAACACTTTGCTTTACTTCCTTAATGCTTCTGCATGCACTTAAGGGTAATCTATATGGCTTACTTGGCAAGGATTA
The DNA here is from genome assembly GCF_048544455.1 of Silene latifolia. Classification (NCBI taxonomy): domain Eukaryota; kingdom Viridiplantae; phylum Streptophyta; class Magnoliopsida; order Caryophyllales; family Caryophyllaceae; genus Silene; species Silene latifolia. The sequence goes on from NC_133534.1 coordinate 82,120,681, forward strand.
CTTAAATTCGATTTTGAAAACAATTCATCATACTCAAAGCATATGAAGTGTTATACATCATTACTCATTTAATTGATCCGGCAGCGGAAGCAAATGGAATCAATCAAATATGTTCAAATTAATTGAACTAGTCATGAATCTTATCAACATAAGACTTCTTACTGACGCTAATATCACGTGGATTTATCTTCATAAATCTAGATATTAAAGATGTATTATATTACTCCAAAAGTCTTAAATCATTCTCAATGATCAATATGTCATCCACATATCGGACTAATTAAAATTTCCGTAACTCCCACTAATACTTCATGTATAAACACAACTTCTCGACTTATCGAGAAATGTTTTTATCACATGATAAAAATATTCATTCTAACTCATTGATGTCCTACTTAAGACCCTCTCTTAAGTTTCACATTATCTTAGGATTGCAAGAATCTACAAAACTCATGACATGTATTGAATACATTCCTTCTTTTGAAGAAGTGGGTTTTAGATTCACTTGCTACGTATTTCATAACAATGAAACATAATCCCTAAGAAGATCCAAATAGACTTAAGAATTTCAGTTGGTGCAAAACCCTTTGCAACCAATCTTGCTTTGAAATCTCTCTTTATTAGTGCAAAACCCTTTGTCACTAATCAAGCCCTTTTGTTTCGGATTTTCATGGTCAGTAAGCCTTGTATTGAGTTGTGACTTAAACATTCTTATGTAAGTCATATGTTCATTACTTTCTAGAAGCAATCAACTTGAATCAAACAATTTCTTTTGTAAGTTATAAGCTCTTTACTTTCTTCAAAGTAGCATGAATTCATCATTTTTAACAAGTGACAAATTTTAACCTCCTAGGTTTTGAAGAAACAACGTCTTACACAAAACGTCTCATGTAGCCAAGAAAGACCAGTTTCTTGCTACATAACATTCTTTGTGGCTCTTGAATAATTTCTCCCACTCTGTCTTTTAAAATAAACTTGTATTTTAGAAAGACAGCTTCACGAGCCACAAACCCGTCGTACTCGTGATAATTGAAAGGGAAAAATGAGTATTTGTTTCTTGTGAAAGCTTACCACCATGGTACCCTTACCATTTCATATCTCATATGATTCGATTTAGTGGAAAATAAATTAGACAAAAAAAAATGATAAATTCCCCAAAAGGATCAAGTAACTCAAAGTAACTTGATTGAAGTCCAAACCATATCAATTAGCGTTTGAATTCATATCCAACCACACATTATTCCATAACGCGTGTTAAGAGAGATTAATTTGTGATACTATATCACATTTCCTTTGGCTTATGTCAAAGTCTTGACTTTGATAATCCCATCACGACTAAATCGTGATTCCTTGAACTCTTTAAACTTCTTCAAAGATTTCTCTATTTACCTTATTAAGTGAACACATTAGCATCAACTTAAATCGTTGGTAAAAGAAAATGATCAACCTATTAGGGATCAATGATTTACAACCTCGATCTCCTTTTCAACCAAAAGGCACGAGACATCTTGCTTTGAATACAAGATACGCATATACCATTAACAATCTAATGGTTTCAAGAATACTTGATACAATCTAATGGTTTCAAGAGTACTTGATAACTCTTTGCGTTCATCATTCCAAAATTTAAGGTTTAATCTTGGGTTACCAATTGGAGTCTTGCATCATCTTCATGATATATCGTTCTAGTTTGGTTTAGAATATTATCACCTTGATAATGGGCTAGCCATATATCAAATCGTGGTGTAAAGGGTCACAAAAATGAAACCTCTTTTGTATCTTAACAAGTTTATATTCTTATTTAGAGTTTATGCACTTAATAGTCATAATTAAGTACAACTTTAAATCCAAAAACTAGATTGAGTACACAATTACTCTATCTCTCGACATTATTGTTGCTAGTCGTCATATTCTAATCATCCTATGCATCAAGTACAATGATGAAAACCTCCACTGGTTTCTAATATTGACGAAGTGGTACTAGCAAAATTTATGTTTAATCAAATAAACATTTAAAGAAGAAGGTCCCATTAGATGTCCCACAACTAACTTGTTGATTCTTCAATAATTTGGGGTAGTTTCCTTTCTCGTGTCCAATATTTAAGACAATGGAAACTTTATCGGTCGGGATTGATAGGTTTAGTATCGTCATTCTCAACAACTTTACCTTTACCATAACCTTGTATCAATTCCATACTAATTTTACTTCTTTAACCTCGTCCTCATCTTAACGGTTTAAGAGAATGCTCCCACTCATTTCAATGAGTCTTTGCTTTGAGAAGCAAAATTGAATTCATGAAGATTACTCTTCATTTGTTCGTTTTAGTCTTAAAACTTTCATTGAAGTGGTTGCGTTATTTTGGTCAATTACGAATTCTGACAAAACTAATTACCAAAATAATTTATCGCTTCAAAGTACTTAATTCACTTAGGTATATGAAAAACAATCCATTGTAAGTAGAAGTGTTAGTCAAGAATCAAACACCTGTTTGATAATGAATAACTTTAATCTATACTCTTTACAAGAGATCCTTAGCAATGGTTCATACGAGGTCTTTAGAAGAAAATTCATATTTTGTCTTTAGTTACGATGTTTTAATGGAGATTTGAATCAAAATCGAAATGATATTGTATATGAATTATGGTAAAGAAATTGAACAATATGATAACGGAATAGTGGAAAACAAAACATTCATCGTTATATTAATACTTGTAAACAAGTATAGCATTTACATAGTGACCTCTACCCAACTATGATAAATGATTCCAAGATCCAAATTCATATTAACTTGGGCACGGGGTAGCCGATGAAACCCTTATCAATATAACTCGGTGGATTAACTCTTTAATCGATTCTACTTTTAGAACTCTCGGTCGATAAAATTACTCTAATATTTATCTATAGCCCAAAACACATCAACAAGGGCACGGGGTAGCCGATGAAACCCTTATCAATTACTTTTGTTGAGTTCAATCCAAATTTCGAATAAATGTGTCCATTATCCAAACCCACATTAACTTAGGCACGGGGTAGCCGATGAAACCCTCATCAACATGAATTCGGTGGATTAACATTTATCACCCACTTCCCCTACGTAACAAGGTTTGTACCCCGGGGTAGCCGAGTGCACTCCCTCGCGAAATAGGTTTTCATGGTTTCTACTATTTGGTAAGGCTATGTCTCAATTAATTGTTTTAGCGAGAGGTCATGTCAATTTATTATCTATCACGTTTTAAGTGAACTAAAGCGGTGAACTACGATAATTCGAATTGACACGGTCGATAAACTCGATAAAGTAAGGATGCATGTTTAGTTATGGCGATTTAGCGATGCATGTGACATAAACCAAAATGCAAGCATAAAATAAATAAATCCTAGTATGGCCTTTCCTAAAATAGAAAAACTATTTAACTATTACATATTCGGAAACCAACTCCATTGGTCCCTTGAACTTCGGTTGTGGCACGCATCTCGAGGTAACACCGTCTTTATGTATCGCCATTCTTGAAGAAATCCGTCTTTGGGAACTCCGGAATGAATAAAATTACATAATAAATTACATAATTTCCTATTATACATTTGTAACTAAAATAAAATAAATCTATTAAATTACAAAACGGTGATACGAGATCACAATAAAATTACAACCGAATCGATATTCCCATACATTTCGGGAAATACCAATTAAAATCTAAGGCCATACTAAGTAAAATTACATAATTTCAAAATTACATAAATTAAAATTATGACAATCATAAAGAAAATGCAGCATTATAATATGTATGAACATGCTCAATTTTATGCTAAATCGCCTTTAATTAGCCAATATCGTATATTACTCGGTTTTTACGGATTTGCGTGATTTCAACATTTTATACAACAACAACAACATCAGAGCCTTAATCCCAAAATGATTTGGGGTCGGCTGACATGAATCATCCTTTCGAACCGTCCATGGGTGAACGCACGCCTCAAAATGCGAATAAAAAAGGGGAAGATAAAAAACAAAAGGGAGAACGAAAATGTAATGGAAAGTCAAGGTGAACTTAGGGGTTTTAAAATCGAATTCCGTCTTTCTTTTATAAAAACTTAAAATTTAAATCGAGAGAAAAGATTAAAACGATTTTTAAAAACCGAAATAGAGTTAAGGATCCGGAATGAACCAAGTAAAATCTATAAGAAAGTGGTTGTTGAAAAAGTGTGTAATAAAGGAGAGAAAAATAAATAAATTAATTTCTTTAAATTAAATAAATAAATAAAAACACTAAATCTGTCAAAAAACAACAAATACTAAAAATCCACATGTATCATTTCCCTCCATTGTGCCCTCTCCGTCACCATACTCTCCTCAAGCCCCAGAACTCTCATATCGTGCTCTATCACTCTCAACCATGTCTGTCTCGGTCTTCCTCTGCCTCTAGGGACCTTTTCTGTTCTCCAAGTCTCCAGCCTCCTAACTGGTGCGTCCATAGGTCTCCTTCTCACATGGCCAAACCATCTTAGTCGGTTTTCCATCATCTTGTCCTCTATTGGCGCCACTTTAACCTTTTCCCTAATCACCTCATTCCTTAACCGATCTTTCCTTGTATGTCCGCACATCCACCTCAACATGCGCATCTCCGCCACACTCATCTTTTGAATGTGACAATGTTTCACGGCCCAACACTCGGAGCCGTAAAGTAGGGCAGGCCTAATTGCCGTGCGATAAAATTTTCCCTTTAATCTTTGGGGCATATCTTTATCGCATAGAAACCCTGAAGCACTCTTCCATTTCAACCATCCCGCTTTAATTCTGTGAGCCACATCTCCGCCTAACTCCCCATCTTTTTGAATAATAGATCCTAGATATCTGAAGAAATCCGAACCCTCAACAACATTCCCATCGAAAATAATACTCCCCGCCTCTGTCGATCTCAACCCCGCCACCTTAGTGAATCGACACCTCAAATACTCGGTCTTACTCCCGCTCACCAACCCACGAGTCTCTAAAGTCTGCCTCCACAATTCCAACTTTCTCTCCACCCCCTCTTTTGTCTCATCAATCAACACAATATCATCAGCAAACATCATACACCAAGGGATGTCGTCCTGAATATCCCTTGTCAACTCATCCATAACTATAGCAAAGAGAAAGGGACTAAGTTAATTACAAAAATACATAAACTCATATTTATGTATAAGTTAATTACCCTAAACTCTTAGGACTCAAAATATAGTCTTCACTAATAATTTGACCATAATTAACCTTTATTTACAAATTTGTTCATAAATGGACCAAAATTACAAAAATAAGCTATTAAACTTCAAATAAATCACAAAATTTCAAATAAATTTGAAATTTGAAATTTAAACTCATGAACATTCTGGAAAAATTCCATGACACTCATAATGTTCAAAATCTTAGGTTAAAAATTTCGAAATTTTTCCGGAAACACAATGTTGCGGTTTATCGATTTTTAATAAAATAATCATAAAAACATGGAAAAATTATTTTCACTAACTTTTCAATTTTATATCTGAAAAAGATAATAAAATGCAACATTAGACGTTTTTCCTAAGTCATAGATTATGTTTTATTAATTTTCACTAATAATGTCACTATTTATGCTATTTTTCTTCAAAAATTCATAAATCATGCAAAAAGACTTCTTTATAGCCAATTATTTTACACACATCTTGTAAAATTGCATGTGACAACATATTAATTTTCTATGACCAGATTCGAAATTTAACTCATATTAACCTATTTTTCACCTAAATCCGAATTTAATAATGAAAAATTCATTTTTCGAGCATAACAAGTCCAAAAATTATGAACATTTACAGGTTATCTCAAAATAATATATGTGACAACATATCCAAAAATCAATGAACAATTCGAAGTATAGCTAATTTTAGACCAAAAATGACATTTTTACTCCTAAAATCACATTTAAATGCCATTATTGTAAAATATGAACAATAAAAATCCGAAAAATTAACCAAAATATCCTAAAACATTTTAGGACCAGAAATATTAACATGCATGGATTGATTTCGTGATATCTCATAATAACACAAATTTTACAAGTTTTATTTGTTATTCTTATAACTCGGAAAAACTTTTAACCGATTTGCATGCAAACAACCGTGGCTCTTGATACCGATTGAAGGAAATGTAGATTCATATACATACTAACATACTCTTATATGTCAAAATTAATTTGTCATAAAATTAAATACGGATTTTATGCATGCAAACAAATAATATAATAGAGAAGAAATCATCCTTACATTGTGATTTCGGTTCTAATGGGCACAAAAGAAATCTCCTTTTCTTTTGTTCTTGAGCTTACCAAATGGAAGAACAAGGATTCAAGTGTAGAATCCCTCCCAAAAGCATATACCCAAGGAATACATCTTAATAAACCAATACTATTTAGATCTAGTAATAATAATGGTTTTACAATAAAATTGATACAATATAAATTGTATTTTCACTCTTGAAATTTCGGTCAAGAGGTGGTAATATTTGTGAGTTTTATTTCTCTATATTTCATAATATTTAGAGAGTATATTAATTTTCTCACACTAGAAAATTATTTTCATGTATGAATGAATTAATTAGGAAGAAGAAAACTCTTTCTTTCCTTTTCATTTTGGCCGAAAATTTGGCCTTGGGTAGGTTGCCCAATAGCTTTCATCTTTGCTCTTCACAAGAGACTAGGCATGCAAGCCTACTAGTTAGCTTTTATCATTGTGTCTACCACTAAACAATTAACACAATTTTATTCCACTAACTCCTTATAATTTCGGTACATACAAAATAAAATGGATGGTCCATATTATTTTGTCATTTGTCAATTGTAACATATGTGACATGTTACTTGATGTAATACCCCGTATTTTATATAATAAATTAAATGGATATCATATAATATTATTTATTATACCTTTTATCATATTATATTGCTAATTATATCGGGTTAATTGTTGAGTCGGTAAATACGTTAAGTTATCGAGCTAAGTTAATTAAGACGGGTTTATATAGGATTCGAATTGTGAGGTAACCAGTTGAGCTGGCCCAATAACTGTCCAGCCCATTAAACCCTAAAGCCCAACTAAACCCTAAACATTAACCCTAACCCTAACCATAAACCTAAACCTAATAGTACCTCTCTCACAACCGCCTCCCTCTTCCCTCAGCCGCCTCCCTCCTTTCATCATCTCCAACTTCTATCTTCACGCAAAACGAGAGAGAGAGAGAGAGAGCAGGGGTGGTGTCGGTGCAGCAAGGAAGAGATGGGGATGAATGTCGACGTTCGTGGGCGGCCCTGGTGGTAGCTATGGCGGCGGAAAGGTAAGCAGCCAACTCCCTCCTCTGTTTTTCGAATTAGTGTCGGGTTTTTGAAGGGTGTTGCGTGACTTAGAGAGGTAGTAAGGGTGGTTGTTGACGGGTTATATGAGTAGTGTGGTGAGTGGCGAGTAATTTGGTGGTTGTTGGGGTGGTTGTAGGTGGTTAGGGTGGCAGTAATAGGCGGCATCGACATAGGGGGTAACAAACGAGTTTAAATGCAGTTTTCAGGCGAGTTAGACGAGTAGTGTTGGGGTGGCACCACCGTGGACTCGGGGGAGGTCGAAATGGTGGTGCCACTGTGTCTGTGTTGGTGGGCTGACGGCGAGCATAGCCGTGGTGGTTTGACAGGGATTCAGTGTTGGTTGCGGTGGTGGTGAGAGGGGAAACAGCGGGTGTTGGTGAGGTTAGGCGGTGAACCAGGCCAAATGACGGCCCTGGTTCAACTCGCCGGGAGTCGACCAGCTGGGTCAATTGTTGGTGGTCATTTGGGCCAATGTGGGTACCACGGCTGGTGGTGGTGGTGGTGGTTCAGGCGACGCATGGTGAGTGTGGGCGAGAGTGAAGTGTGGGTAGTGAGAGTCGGGTTGTTTTAGTTTTGAAACGGGTTTTGGTCATAAGTTTAATCACTAGAATTCGTTAATGAATCGTATTTTTAATTAATTAATATAAGTCCCGAGTCTTTTAATTAATTTATTCAATTTAATTCCCGAGTTATTAAATAATTAAAGACGGGTTGAGTTGTTCTATGTTGGATTCGGGTTTTCTTAAATCGTATAATTCGTTTAATTTATCGTGTTGGTTTAAGTTCCGAGTTAATTAAAATAAAATAATAATTAATTAGCTAGTGACGGGTTTTTGAGTCGGGTTTGTTAAAAGAGAAAAGTTTCTATATCGGGAAAGTTTCTATTTTTGGTAAATTTCTATTTTGGGAACGAGAATAGTTAAGTAATCAATTATCATTTATTTACCTTTCAGAGGGCGAATTGTTGTGGAAATATTACTGAGCACCCGACTATTTGACTGCAGAGATCGAGGTAGGGAAATACACTTGACTTACCGGTGTTGTTAAATTGTGTTGAGTTGTTGTGTTATATGTGACCGAGCTGTGATCGATGACTTGTGCGTGATTGTAATTTATGTTATGATTCATATACTGGAGTGTGGTTGACTGAACTGTTCGTGTTGATTATGTTATTTCGTTATTTCGATAGCTGGCATGATTTCATTCATTGATATACATATCATGTTGCATTGATTACTGTTGAGCATTGCATATGCATTGGAGTTGGAGGATGATGTGGTGGTGACGATGTTGAGATACGATGTGATGTTGTGATAAGGCCCGGGCGGGTTCTCGGACTTGCCCTGGTGTCCTCCGGCTATGCGGGCGGATCGACTACGGTCGATATATATAGTCTACCGGGGATCGGTATGGTCAAGCGTGCTTGGGGTTGTGTGAGATGAGTTGAGATGGAGATGGAGGTGACGGAGTATCATGCATATCATATTTCCTGTTTTATTGTTTTCCCTACTCAACCTCGTGGTTGACCCTGTGTATTCGTGAACACCTGTGATGAACCGTTTTATGGGGAGCAGACTTGACAGGTTTAAAAGATAGGACGGGAGCTTGATGGGCGTGAGACACTGGATCAGAAGACATAGTAGTTAGATCATTATTTAGAAGACTTCCACTTCCATTTATGTAGTTCTTTGTAGTTGTTGTAAAAGAAGTTGTAGTAATTAAGTTAAAGGATTTATATAAGTTGCCTTGGAGTTTAATTTGTTATTCACTACCTCGGGAAACCGAGATGGTAACGCCGTCATTTATCTGAGGAGTCCTAGTTCAGGCCCTTAAATAAACGGGGGTGTTACAAAGTGGTATCAGAGCGAACGATCCTCAGGCCTAAACCAATGAACCCAATGAACGTAGGATGTGTCCAAGTAAAATGAACCCCTGGGAATAAACTGGTAGGAGCTCACAGTGCGGTTAAGAAGGCGCCCTTAATACGCGCTCTTTTGCCCTCTCAGTTTTGAACCAGGTAACCCGAGAGAAATTGAGTGAATGGGTAGTAGAAGGAAAACCTTGAATATAATCGAGTGGATGTACACCTTGAGACCCATATGTTCTAACCATTCTACAGGACAACGTGACGGTAAGTATTTTGTATGAATGATGATGTGATCATATAATGTTGTGGAAATGAGAAATAAATCTTCGTGTTCAGATTGATAATCAATGAAGTGTTGGAATGTGGTAATCGTGAGTGTGAAATAATTACGAAATTATGATATTTACCTAGGTGGATGTTGAATGATGTGCTGATAGTACTATTATGTTTAGTGATATGCGGTTATGTGATCCCAAAGCCATGCTAGTATAGTCTTGTGATAGTAATAAGAAACACTATTGAATTGCATATTTCTAGTCATAGCAATCGTGATTAGATTTAAGGAGTAGATGTTACGAAGGTATACAGTGTGAGATTTAAGTTAGGATGAGTTAGTATCGATAGTGTGGTTGAAAGAGCTTGGAACATAGTAGATGAATGACCTAGTGATGAAACACGTTTGTTTGATTTTACTCCCTAATTGATCTTGCTGTCATTTCTTTTCTGTTAATCCCCTACGGATGAAAATTTTGTGAGAGATAGCCTCGTGAGTCAGTGTTCATTTGGCGTTGGTTTCATGCTTATATGATATACGGATTAGGAGTAATAAATATTTTAGTGGGCTGTGGTCAGGAAGTTCCTGTGCAGTGATGTTTTGACCAATGATTTTGTAAAAATCCTCATTTAAATTGTATTGATAATTTTTGCATAATTCCAACTCCATCGATCAGAAGATTTGCATATGTTTTCAAATTGTTAAGCCACGAAAATTCTTGATGTTTCTATATTAACTGGTACGTTTTGCAAACTGACCCAAGTTTCGAACCAATTGCCGTCACATACTTATTTGGAACAACTGAGTTGTAAAATGCTTTAAAAATGAAATTCTTGTGCTTTAGACATAACTCTTTTTTTCCCCTGTGTTTTTAACTCTCGGTATGTTATAAAAAGTAATCTAACTCAAGTATTCGTTGGACGGTTATTTATTTGTGATTTTTGAAAGTTACAACGTGAATCATGACTTGTAAAATGTGCGTACTATGTGAGTTTTCATATAATTGTTTGGTTATTTCATGAGCCTTATTAATGTGATCTTATAATGTTTTATATGATGATAGTAGCACGCATGTTCAGTAGTTATGTATCTTAACAGGCGATAAAATTAAAGTCTAGTTGATAACATTGTTGGCATGATCGCGTGAGTAAAATTGGATCGCTTAAATTGATTCTTAATCGAGGGTGAAATATTTTATACGAGTCCAGTTGTTGCATATTTATGTATGTTTGGCATGTTGTAATATCTCTAGTATGTTCATCATATTTGCATGGTGGTCGGATATATATAAATATAAAACTATGTTCTCATATCTTGGTAAAGTTGATGGCGTTAAAAGTTAATTTGATTATTCTAATATACTCGCATGAATAATTATAATAATTATGTCTAAATGTTTACACATGGATGATAGTAATGAGTATGTCCAAATGTTCACACATGTAGGATGCATCTAAGTTCTAATGTCTTTCATATGAGTTGCGTGCCAATAGTTATATTTATTACCTTCATCACATTAAATTATTTCAGTTGGACCTAAAACTATAACGTGATAATAAACAATGTTGTTATTCCTTATTGAATATGTTCGTTATTATATTGTCATAAAATGCTAAAGTGATTCTTGCAATTGTATGGGTGTGATATAAAGGAAACTGTTTGATATAACATGACAATTGGCATATCTATATTCTCGAGTCGTTACTATTAATTATATTATAATAAAAAATCGTCGTGATAACTATGTTGGCAATTATAATGGGATAACTCTTTTGATGATTCACATGATATGCATTGGTTTAAATGATAGTCATTATAGTTACATTTAATTGAGCCTACGAGTTGCCTAATTATTCAATCATGCAAATCAGAGAAGTTGTTCAAGTTGCTAATCTTTTATCATAGCTAGTGTTCTACAAAGTATATGATGGCAAATGTATATGTTTAAACTATTTATACAATATCTCTTGTTGCTGAGAATGAATTATACTAAGTTGCTGGACACAATTGAATGATATGGTTGCTAAAATGTGAAACATAGGGTGATATGGAAGTAATGTTGTCGTTGTCATAGATCATATGTAGTTACTTTTATTGGGAAGCATGTTTTCAAAATTGATATCGTGCAAACAATTTTTTTTTTATAATTTAAAGTATGAATTATGGGTATGTTGTTAGATTGCTTAAATTCATCGACCTAATTCGTGACCTAAACCAGTGAGTGAGTAAAGGGTTGAATGGACGTGTCAATAAGGTCTTGTGATTGTGATAGATAGTGGTAGATCTATTTCTGTGATATGTTTACAAATGTGAGAAGTTCTTAAATTGTTTTGTTGATTTTGCTCTCGCTTGTTCATAGTCTATAATTGATCATCAAATTTGTTTAGTTGTGAAACCGTGTAAACCTTGGTTCTTTTCTTGTTATTCTTTAGTTTGATGTTGTGTTTTTAAGTTAGGCATAAGCTAGTAATAAATGTTACTTGTTGACAACCAGTTAATTCCATAATAGAACCTTATTTCGACCTTAACGTTAATGCGCAATCTGTTATCATATGTTCTTCCTGTCACATGTGGTTGATAATGATTTTGTTGCATAGGTATATGAAAATTGAAAAGAGGTTACGAGGACGTAACCATGTTTCTAGTCGGGTAGGATTGTAAAATCTTAATGCTTAAATTGCACTTGTTTGTAGATTATAGTTGACCAAGTAGGTGTTTCGTTGTGGGGTACCTATGCAAATGAGTTCTATAGGTGTTGTTTCTACTTCTGTTAGTTGGTTGATGTGTAAAAAGAGAGTATAGTTAAACTACTGGTATTGAGTTATGAGTTGTGGGGCCTTTGTGCCGAGTTACGTTTGCGGTCCAGCGCGACCATGGTTATCGAGTTAATTGAGTTGAGATCGGAATTGAGATGGAAAGATGACAGTGTCTCAGATGATTATATAGTTGATATATATTCGTGTTCTCAGGTAGTTGTTAGTTATAGTTAGTTGGCTAAGTAATGATGAGTTAAACTTCGGGACGAAGTTTATTTTTTAGGAGGGCAGAATGTAACATTCCGTGTTTGTCATGTTTAATTAATGTGTCAAAAGTGTGTGTTAACCGTGTTAGAAATGCGTGACGTCTGTAAGTACGATATACAATACCCTTCTGAGGTTTGGGTACGGGAGCGAACTTCGGGACGAAGTTCATTTTAAGGGGGGAAGACTGTAATACCCCGTATTTTATATAATAAATTAAATGGATATCATATAATATTATTTATTATACCTTTTATCATATTATATTGCTAATTATATCGGGTTAATTGTTGAGTCGGTAAATACGTTAAGTTATCGAGCTAAGTTAATTAAGACGGGTTTATATAGGATTCGAATTGTGAGGTAACCAGTTGAGCTGGCCCAATAACTGTCCAGCCCATTAAACCCTAAAGCCCAACTAAACCCTAAACATTAACCCTAACCCTAACCATAAACCTAAACCTAATAGTACCTCTCTCACAACCGCCTCCCTCTTCCCTCAGCCGCCTCCCTCCTTTCATCATCTCCAACTTCTATCTTCACGCAAAACGAGAGAGAGAGAGAGAGCAGGGGTGGTGTCGGTGCAGCAAGGAAGAGATGGGGATGAATGTCGACGTTCGTGGGCGGCCCTGGTGGTAGCTATGGCGGCGGAAAGGTAAGCAGCCAACTCCCTCCTCTGTTTTTCGAATTAGTGTCGGGTTTTTGAAGGGTGTTGCGTGACTTAGAGAGGTAGTAAGGGTGGTTGTTGACGGGTTATATGAGTAGTGTGGTGAGTGGCGAGTAATTTGGTGGTTGTTGGGGTGGTTGTAGGTGGTTAGGGTGGCAGTAATAGGCGGCATCGACATAGGGGTAACAAACGAGTTTAAATGCGGTTTTCAAAGCGAGTTAGACGAGTAGTGTTGGGGTGGCACCACCGTGGACTCGGGGGAGGTCGAAATGGTGGTGCCACTGTGTCTGTGTTGGTGGGCTGACGGCGAGCATAGCCGTGGTGGTTTGACAGGGATTCAGTGTTGGTTGCGGTGGTGGTGAGAGGGGAAACAGCGGGTGTTGGTGAGGTTAGGCGGTGAACCAGGCCAAATGACGGCCCTGGTTCAACTCGCCGGCGGGAGTCGACCAGCTGGGGCTGGGTTGTTGGTGGCTGGGCCAATGTGGGTACCACGGCTGGTGGTGGTGGTGGTGGTTCGAGCGACGCATGGTGAGTGTGGGCGAGAGTGAAGTGTGGGTAGTGAGAGTCGGGTTGTTTTAGTTTTGAAACGGGTTTTGGTCATAAGTTTAATCACTAGAATTCGTTAATGAATCGTATTTTTAATTAATTAATATAAGTCCCGAGTCTTTTAATTAATTTATTCAATTTAATTCCCGAGTTATTAAATAATTAAAGACGGGTTGAGTTGTTCTATGTTGGATTCGGGTTTTCTTAAATCGTATAATTCGTTTAATTTATCGTGTTGGTTTAAGTTCCGAGTTAATTAAAATAAAATAATAATTAATTAGCTAGTGACGGGTTTTTGAGTCGGGTTTGTTAAAAGAGAAAAGTTTCTATATCGGGAAAGTTTCTATTTTTGGTAAATTTCTATTTTGGGAACGAGAATAGTTAAGTAATCAATTATCATTTATTTACCTTTCAGAGGGCGAATTGTTGTGGAAATATTACTGAGCACCCGACTATTTGACTGCAGATCTGAGGTAGGGAAATACACTTGACTTACCGGTGTTGTTAAATTGTGTTGAGTTGTTGTGTTATATGTGACCGAGCTGTGATCGATGACTTGTGCGTGATTGTAATTTATGTTATGATTCATATATTTGAGTGTGGTTGATCGAACTGTTCGTGTTGATTATGTTATTTCGTTATTTCGATAGCTGGCATGATTTCATTCATTGATATACATATCATGTTGCATTGATTACTGTTGAGCATTGCATATGCATTGGAGTTGGAGGATGATGTGGTGGTGACGATGTTGAGATACGATGTGATGTTGTGATAAGGCCAGGCGGGTTCTGCAGACTTGCCCTGGTGTCCTCCGCTAACGCGAGCGGGCGGATCGACTACGGTCGATATATATAGTCTACCGGGGATCGGTATGGCTCACGGCGTGCTTGGGGTTGTGTGAGATGAGTTGAGATGGAGATGGAGGTGACGGAGTATCATGCATATCATATTTCCTGTTTTATTGTTTTCCCTACTCAACCTCGTGGTTGACCCTGTGTATTCGTGAACACCTGTGATGAACCGTTTTATGGGGAGCAGACTTGACAGGTTTAAAAGATAGGACGGGAGCTTGATGGGCGTGAGACACTGGATCAGAAGACATAGTAGTTAGATCATTATTTAGAAGACTTCCACTTCCATTTATGTAGTTCTTTGTAGTTGTTGTAAAAGAAGTTGTAGTAATTAAGTTAAAGGATTTATATAAGTTGCCTTGGAGTTTAATTTGTTATTCACTACCTCGGGAAACCGAGATGGTAACGCCGTCATTTATCTGAGGAGTCCTAGTTCAGGCCCTTAAATAAACGGGGGTGTTACACTTGACATATGAAATTGTAATGTATTTTTAACATATTAAAAATCAACATACTCATAAAATATGTCATATACAAAATCGACTAGTAATTCATAATTACTTGTACCAAAATGGTTTCCAAATTATAAACTCTAACATTCTGTATTTATAATAATTTATTCATTCCGTTTCAATTGTTTCTGTAAACAATAATTTCATCCAAGTAATAAAATAATTCGATTACTTAGACCGCGTCTTATTTAATCATATTTACAATAAGATACGTAAATTATACTCACAAAATCATCCGTCAATTTTAAGCAATTTAATTAACTCGTATAAGTATACGATTAATTAAATAATCAATTAAGAGTATTTCCCTATAGGTATGACCTAAGGGGATCAACTGATCACCACCGTCGCACGACAGTAATGTCAAACTCTAGTCAGCCAATCATTACCGATATGTGTGGACCAGTTGACTTGTAAAATATTACATCCCACATGTATTCTTAAAATGAGATTTAATAATGATATTTAAATCATGTGATCGCACTATTGTTGAGGACACATTTCCCAACAACCAATCCTAAAGAATCCCACAGAAAAATCAAACTGAAAGCAAGTTGCAGGAGGGTAATTCAAATAAAGCAAGTTTGCCATTTTTGGCCAAACAGGTGAAAACTCTCAACAAAGAAAGCATTGGCTTATTTCAGCATTCATAGATGAAGCCTTGAGCCACACAAGATGCCTGGACCAGGGCCATTTTGACTTCTAACGACCAGCCAAAGAAATACAACAGTCAAGAGGACAACCTGTCACTATCAGCCTCCAGCTCTTTTGTTCTTGTTCAGTTTGCCTTAATTTCTTTTGTATCCGTTTAAAATAATTCCACTACTCTTGTTTGCTTCCTAAGTTTAATCCTGGCCCTTAGATAGAGTTGTCTAGGGTTTTACATGTGCTGAAAACTTCACAGGAAGGCCTATATTAGGACCATTCCTCAGTCTGTTTTACTCAGACTTTGATTAATGAAAAACCTTTAGATTTCTCTCAAAATTTGCAAATCTTATTAACTTTGCTGAGTCTTAGTTGTAAGTCAGACTTAATATCTTCTTGTGCTTGTTTAGAAGGTGATTAAGGATATGTGGTGTTACTTAGAACAGGTCTGTGCTTGCTTGAGCTGTTTTAAGTGTATTGTCTGGTTGAGTTTGAATTGAATCTGTGCTTGCTTGAACAATTCAGTCTTAATCTCCCCAAATTATTAAGTTTAGTCTTTGTGCTTGCTTGAGAGTAAATTTGATAATTATATCCCTTTTACAATCAGAAAATATCACAGAAACAGTCACAAGAGTCACACTGTAGGAAATGCCTGAGAACTAGCCTATTTCAGCCTGGTTTCCATTTATTAAAAATACTTAGATGCGTGTAAAATTCTGAGATTTGGCACAATTTAAGTTTACCATTTTAACTAAATTGTCACCAAGTTTCATAATTTTTCAAGTCCATTTACTATTTCTACAAAAATCATCAAGTTTATTATATCCCCTGAACATTGCTCTTTGCCTGTTACATGGATTGTTCAATTTGTGTCTGTCCCCATAGCTTACACTGCATTTTCTTCACAAGACTCTCTTACTATATAGGTGGGCATTAATATAGGAATGGGAGGTGTGGAAGTGGTAAAGTAGCAAAGATTTCCATCCTTACCAATGCCAAAGCGTAATTCTCTAATCGTATCATTGTCATACTCAGAGCACTTTTCATCGAATGATTGGAGCCACAAATTAATGGTGATTGGTGTAAGAGTTTTAGATGAATCCATTGCGGATAAATAACTACAAAAACGGAAATGAAGGAAATAATTAACATTTATCGTTTTAAAACTTGTAAATACTTTAAAACAAGTTTTAACATTTATATAGTGACCTCTACCCAACTATTATAAATGATTCTGAGATCCAAATTCATATCAATTCGGGCACGGTGAGCCGATTCATCCCTAATCAATATAACTCGGTGGATTAACTCTTTAATCGATTCTACTTCTAGAACTCTCAGTCGATAAAATTACTTTAATATTTATCTTAAGCCCGGAACACATGCGGCTACGGTCGCAAATACTTCCGTTGACCTCAATCCAAATTTCGATGTAATAAAAATTTACTACCCACTTACCCAACGTAACAAGTTTAGCACCCCGGTGAGCCGAGCCTACTTTCTTATGAAATGGGATTCATGGTTCTACTATTTGGTAAGGCTAATTCTCAATTATTTTTTAGTGAGAGGTCTTGTCAATTCATTATCTATAACGTTTTAAGTGAACTAAAGTCGTGATCTACGATAATTATAATTGACACGTTCGATGACTCGATATGAAGTGCATGTGTTGTTATGACGATTTGGCAATACATGCAACATATTAAAAGGAATGAAAAACAATAATAAATCCCTACTATGGCATTCCTAAAATAGAAAATAATTTATTACATATTCGGAAACCAACTCCTTTGGCCCTAGAATCTTCAAGTGGCACGCTTCCCAAGAACACCGTCTTCGTCAGAACACCTTTCCGAATGGCACCGTCTTGAAGAAAATCCGGAATTACAAATAATAATAAAAATACAAAGATATTCCTATTATATATTTGTAAAATGAAAAACTAGTAAAAATAAAAGTGATACGAGATCACATTAAATTACAACCGAATCAATATTCCCTTTCATTACGGGTAATATCGATTAAAACTAAGGCCATAATAAGATAAATTACATAATTCAAAATTATATAAATAAAAAAAAAACATTCAACAATTGAAATATGCAGCATTATAATATATGTCTATCATCCCAATTTATGTGTCAAATCGCCCTATTTAACTTACGTCGTTTATTGATACGAATATGGACCCATAGAAGAGGTAGTGCTTAATTTAAAAGACCAAGTGAACTCAAGCCCAAGTAATGCATTATTTACACATCAAATATGGATGGGGTCAACTAAAGGAAGGGAAATATGTGCAATCAAGACCCGAGACCCATGGGAACCGACTTGAAACCGTGTGGTCCAAGTGTGCCGCCCAAAAGAAGAGGATGCACCTAGTTTTTCTCTTCTAGTTTTCATCACCTAGTTTTCTACAAAGTCAAGGACTTTGAATAAGCACCTAGGAAATGGTTTTTAGCATTTAATGCTGCCTTGGAGCCCAAGTACATCCTAGGCTATATAAGGGGCAAAAATCCTCATTTGTAATCATCCAAGTTGTAATCAAAACCTTTTTTAGAGAGAGAAACTCATTGTTTCAATCTTTTCTGTTTTAATTGACGCGTTTCGATTAAAGCACCTGACTGCTATTCGAAGAGTTTATCGAATACAATCTTCATTGAACAAGCTATAGGTCTAGCTTGGGCAAATTTCCCATTGGTTTAAGGTTATCTCTAACCTTAAAGCAAATATCCCTCATTATTCACCTCAAGTGGAACGATTTGGTCGGGTTGCACCTAGGGCATTCGGATCTCGCGCCTCACTTGAATTCACAATTAAGTCTTCCGCTCCGCTTTATGCACCAAGTGGTATCACAGCTTCGGCTCTTGATCACCCATGAGAAAATCAAGACGGTCCTAAGTAAGTCCAAATCATTTAGTAGTTGAATGTCCAATTCCGATTGGTATTCAAAGGTTAAACTAAAACGAAATTGTTTGAGGTTTAATCGATTGGATCTTAAAAGGCACGGATTGAACGAAAAAAAAAAAAAAAATCACTGTTCATGCCGGTACTGTTCATCAAAAAAAAAATTAGAAGATTCCAAAACCTCAAAAATTATCAACATGAACTACGAAGATCCCAATTTTCTTAAGAGTCTTCAAAAAGCCTTGAAGAATTTGCAAGAATCTGATCCCAAATGGCAGCCTAGACGTGAACGAGTCATTAACGGGTTCAAAGTAACTGAACTACCCGAGTTCACAGGAGGCACGGATCCCGAGGCTTATCTCGATTGGGAGAGACAAATCGATCGGATGTTTGAATTTAAGGATCTTGATGATGAGCAATGTTGCAAGTACACCATTTTGAGCTTGAGACGTGTGGCCTCGTTATGGTACGAAAGCTTTAAGGCCAGGCGAGTTCGGGCCGGAAAAGAAAAGTTAACATCATGACACGTGCTTAAACTCAAATTGCGTAAAAGATATGTCCCCGTAACACATAGGCTCACAACCTATCATAAGATTGCCGATCTTACCCAAGGAAGGCTAAGTGTCTTGGGGTACATCAATGAATTTGAAAATCTAACCTTGATGGGAGATTTGGTGGAAGATGAGGACATAAAGATGGCGCGATTCCTACGCGGTCTAAACCGTAGCATCACCAACGCCGTCGAGTTGCAGAACTACACGGATTTCGACACCTTGTGTAGTATGTGCCTCAAAGTGGAAGTGCAAGGGAAGGCAAAGGTGACACCCACCTATGGTGAGAGTAGTCGGAATTGGAGGAACGAGAGCAACCCAAGGGCAAGCACAGCGGACGATGTCATTGAGCCCAAAACAACTACCACCCCTAGTTCCTTTACTAAACCACCCGCCTCGAAAGAAAATAGCTACACAAAAATTCGGTGTTTCAAATGTCAAGGATTTGGGCATTTTTAAAATGCGTGCCCAAATCAGCGAACAATCACGCTAAGAGAAGCCGTGGATTGTCGTGACCAATTGTTTGAGGAAGAAGAGAGAACAAAGGGCATTTTCAACCTAGAAGGAGAAGGGGAAGGGGTAAAAATCGAGAATGCCGAGGATTACGTCGCTCCTAGCTTTGATTGTTCTTTGGTTCTCCGAACCTTGCGAGCCCAATCTACGTCCATTGAGACGGAACAAAGAAGTCAAATATTTCACACCAAGTGCCAAGTGAAAGATAAATGGTGTAGCCTAATCATTGACGGAGGCAGTTGCACTAACGTCGCCTCAAGTGAAATGGTGGAGAAATTAAAGTTGCCCACTACACCTCACCCAAGGCCCTATGCCTTACATTGGCTTGATGACGGACTCAAAGTAAAAATCACTAAGCAAGTAAAAGTGGCACTAACAATGGGTTCTTACAACGACGACATTTTATGCGACGTCGTGCCCATGGATGCATGTCATGTCCTATTAGGACGTCCTTGGCAATATGATCGAGATGTGGTGCATCACGGTCGGAGAAACGAATATGAGTTGGTGAATAAGGGTAAAAAGATTATCTTTAAACCAATGTCACCTAGTGAGGTGCGCTCCATGAGTGCCAAGTGTGGAAAGGCCGCTAGCATGACCATGTTTGCTAGTGAACAAGAAGTTGACGAGGCCATTGTTAATGGCAACCAAGTTTACTTGATCGTGGTCAATGAGATGCCTAGTGATGCAGACAAGGATGAACGATTGACCTCGCTGTTAGAGGAGTTCAAGGATGTTTTCCCCGAGGAACTACCCGCTGGTTTACCACCTATTCGTGGGATTGAACACCAAATCGTTCTCCTAACCGGAGCTCCTATACCAAACCAAGCCGCCTATTGATGCAATCCAATGGAGACAAAGCAGTTGCAGTGACAAATCGAGGAGTTGATGGAACGAGGCTATGTGCGCGAGAGCATAAGTCCATGTGTCGTCCCTACACTACTTGTTCCAAAGAAGGATGGAACGTGGCGAATGTGCATTGACAGTCGAGCCGTAAACAACATAACTATCAAGTATCGATTTCCAATCCCGAGACTTGACAACATGCTTGATGAGTTACATGGATCTGAAATCTTCTCTAAGATTAATTTAAGGAGTGGTTATCACCAAATTCGGATGAGAGAAGGCGGCGAGTGGAAAACCGCGTTTAAGACAAAGCATGGTTTATACGAGTGGACGGTTATGCCATTCGGTTTAACTAATGCTCCAAGTACCTTTATGCGACTCATGAACGAGATACTCAAGCCTTTCTTAGGCAAATTCGTGGTCGTCTACTTGGATGATATTTTGATCTACATCCGGAGAAAGGATGATCATTTCAAACACCTTCGCGAGGTGTTCAATACGCTTCGAGAGAAACAACTCTATGACAAAAAGGAGAAGTGTTCGTTCTTAGTCGAG
Source organism: Silene latifolia (assembly GCF_048544455.1). Classification (NCBI taxonomy): domain Eukaryota; kingdom Viridiplantae; phylum Streptophyta; class Magnoliopsida; order Caryophyllales; family Caryophyllaceae; genus Silene; species Silene latifolia. The sequence continues at coordinate 82,141,797 of NC_133534.1, forward strand.
AGTGTTATCTTTCTTGGCTACATGGTTTCTAAAGACGGAGTTTCGGTCGATCAATCTAAAATTGAAGCAATCAAGTCATGGCCTACTCCTAAGACCATCACTTATGTCCGATCATTTCATGGACTCGCCTCATTCTATCGGACGTTCATTCGGGACTTTAGTACCGTTACTAGTCCTATCACCGAGTGTACAAAGAAGGGAACCTTCGTATGGACTCCGGCTGCTCAAAAGGCGTCCGAAACGATTATTCAAAAACTTTGCGAGGCACCGTTGTTAGCACTCCCGGATTTCACTCAACCATTTGAGGTGGAATGCGACGCAAGCGGTGTTGGAATTGGAGCCATGCTAATCCAAGGAAAGCGACCCATCGCTTATTTCTCTGGGAAATTGAATGGAGGTAGGCTTAATTACTCGACATACGACAAAGAATTCTATGCTATCGTGAGAGCTCTTCAACATTGGAGTCACTACCTTCGGCCGAGTTATTTCATCCTACACTCGAACCACAAATCACTGAAGCACATCAACGGACGACAAAAGTTAAACCCGAGGCATGCCAAGTGGGTGGAGTTCTTACAATCATTTGACTTTTCAAAGTATAAAACTGGTAAGAGTAATGTGGTGGCCGATGCTCTCTCACGACGGTACTCATTATTGAATGTGCTCGATGTCCGATTACTTGGATTTGAGGCGTTAAAAGATTACTACGAGCATGATCCCAACTTTGGAGAAGCATTCGAGAATTGCAAGACTGGAACTCATGATGAGTTCATTATTCAAGATGGTTTTCTTTTCATGGGTAATAAACTTTGTGTGCCAAAACTTCAAACTCGAGAACTCCTTATTCTAGAAGCTCATGGAGGTGGACTTGGAGAATATTTCGGGGTCGCCAAAACTGTAGGTATTCTCAAAGAGCATTTTCATTGGCCCCAACTGCAAAGAGATGTGCAAGATGTGATACGAAGGTGTGTCACTTGCCACATGGCCAAGAGCAAGTTCAAACCCGGAGAATACACCCTTACCTATTCCATGTCGACCTTGGGAAGATGTATCAATGGATTTCATTGTGGCATTACCTCGAACCCGGAGAAGTAAATATGAAATCATGGTAGTAGTGGACCGATTCTCCAAGATGGCCCATTTTATAGCTTGTCACAAGACCTACGACGCTTGCAATGTGGCAGATTTCTACTTTCGGGAAATACTACGTCTCCACGGGATCCCAAAGACGATCGTCTCCGATCGAGATTCTAAATTCTTGAGTTATTTTTGGAAAACGCTATGGAATAGAGTGGGAACAAGACTCTTATTTAGTACCTCTCATCACCCTCAAACAGACGGACAAACGGAGGTAACGAATCGCACACTTGGTACAATGTTGCGAAGTCTCAAAAGCAACCCTCAGAAGGATTAGGACTTAAAACTCGCCCATGCCGAGTTTGCATACAATCGCCCCCCAACATATGCCACAAAGCACTCTCCAATTAAAGTCGTGTATGGCATAAACCCGTACTTGCCCCTCGATCTAATCCCTCTACCGAAGGACGAAATCATTCACGAGGATGCGGAGTCCAAATTGAAATCGATTATTAAACTCCATGAACAAGTCCGGGCAAGGATCGAGACAATCAATGAAGTATACAAGCGCAAGGCGAACAAGAATCGCCAACCAAGGGCTTTCAACGAAGGAGACCTAGTATGGTTGCACTTAAGGAAGGACAGGTTCCCGAACAAGCGCAAAAACAAACTCATGCCTCGTGCAGAAGGTCCTTACAAAGTAATTTCAAAAGCAGGCGATAATTCTTACAAGATCGAGCTACCCGGAGACTATGGTGTGTACACTACCTTCAACATCGGTGATCTATCTCCTTATGTTGATGATGGTGGAATCATGGAATTGAGGGCAGTTCGTTTTCAAGGGAGAGGAGATGATGCGAATATCGACCCTATAGAAGAGGTTGTGCTTAATTTAGAAGACCAAGTGAACTCAAGCCCAAGTAATGCATTATTTACACATCAAATATGGATGGGCTCAACTAAAGGAAGGGAAAAAAGTGGTTGCTCTCTCTAAAAAAACCTTCTCTAAAAACCTAGCCTCCATTATTATTCGGGGGCTTCCATCGATCATCCATCGATGGTAAGCCCCACAAAAGCTTTCTTAAACAACTAATATTATGCAGATCTATCTTATTTTCAATAATAGTCTCCCTTTTGGTGAGATCTGTTGTTCCGTCCCTTCTTTCGGGGTTTTTCCATTTTTTCGTGGGTTTGTTATCAATATAATAAGTTTTAATCGACGGGGAGATTATCAGATTTGTTTCGTGGATGAATACATCAAGACGGCTACACTGTTTCCCTCCATCAAGAAGGATGCAAAGACATCGATTATTCATAGATTCAAGAAATTTATGATTTTGGAGCGGCAGCCATTACGATATTTAGATAGTTATTTTGAATGTATTTTTTACGTTAGCAATCTTGATTTTCCTTTGTCTATTTGTTATCTTCATTGTAACCTACGCCTAGTTGATTATTAATGAGATGACAATTTCAAAAAAAAAAAAAGGAAGGGAAATATGTGCAATCAAGACCCGAGACCCATGGGAACCGACTTGAAACCGTGTGGTCCAAGTGTGCCGCCCAAAAGAAGAGGATGCACCTAGTTTTTCTCTTCTAGTTTTCATTACCTAGTTTTCTACAAATTCTAGCATCATTTTCTACAAAGTCAAGGACTTTGAATAAGCATCTAGGAAATGGTTTTTAGCAATTAATGATGCCTTGGAGCTCAAGTACATCCTAGGCTATATAAGGGGCGAAGATCCTCATTTGTAATCATCCAAGTTGTAATCAAAACCTTTTCTAGAGAGAGAAACTCATTGTTTCAATATTTTTCGTTTTAATTGACGCGTTTCGATCAAAGCACATGATTGCTATTCGAAGAGTTTATCGAATACAATCTTCCTTGAACAAGCTATAGGTCTAGCTTGGGCAAATATCCCATTGGTTTAAGGTTATCTCTAACCTTAAAGCAAATATCCCTCATTATTCACCTCAAGTGGAACGATTTGGTCGGGTTTCACCTAGTGCATTTGGATCTCTCGCCTCACTTGAATTCACAATTAAGTCTTCTGCTCCGCTTTAAGCATTATTTATATAACCCAGTTTTATGGAAATGCGTGATAATAACTTATTAAAATCACAAATCAATACTTAAATCAAATTTAAGCTCAAGTTAATTATCCTAACACCCTTACGTCTCAAAAATTAGTCCCCACTCAATTTTTGACAATAATTCAACTTGATTTAATTTTATGCTCATTCTTGACCTTAAAATCATAACATTTATGAAATGAATTCGAATTAAATTACAATAATTTCAAAATTTGAATTTTAAACTTTTGAACATTCTGGAATATATCCATGACACTCATAATGTCAAACATCATGGTTAAAATTTTAGAATTTATTTCGAGAAAAATATAGTTGCAATTTATCGATTTTATCAAATAAAATATCTAAAGTATACACAAATTAATCCAATCAATTTTATAACTTTAGATCTGATAAGTGGGATATAAATGCAACCTAAAATAATTTTCTCATACCATGCAATTCCTTTTCGCTATTTATGCTAAAATAGTCACTATTCATGCCATTTTTACACTAAAAATTCCTAAATCATGCAAAATGAATCAAGTTCATCTCAAACTTTACACAAACTGATTAAAATATGCATGTGACAACATATTAAAATTTCATGGCCTGATTCGAAGTATAACTATATTTAACCATTTTACCTCCATTTAGTTTATTTTTATCTCATAAAAATCATAAATCATGCAATATTAATCACATTAATACGAAATTTTACGTACAATAAGTAAAATATGCATGTGAGGTCATATAAAGATTTCAAGGTCAAAAACTTATTTTAACTATTTTTAGCATATTTTAATTTCCATTTTAGTCATAAAAATGTAATAAAATAACTAAAAATCTTTAAAATGAGCAATAAAATGCCATAAATCATAAAATGACGTACAAATATTTTCGGACCAGAATATATAACATGCATCACGATTTCGTGACTTTATCTAATAAATAAATCACAAATTTTTAGTTTTAATTAAGTTACTAATAACTCGAAAAAACTAAATCGATTATGCATGCAACATCCTATGCTCTGATACCAATTGTAAGGTTCATATACCTATTATTAGACTCCTCTAATGATGAACTAATTAACATATTAATTAGAGTTCTTTAGATCTAGTGCATGCATAACTAAATAAGGTATGTAATGAGAAAACAATGATTCTTACATTGTTATTTTCGGATTTTTGGGCACAAGTAAGGTCTCCTACCTTCACTTATTCTTGTGCTATGATGAGTATTAGGATGATCCTCCAAGACCCTATATTAGGAGCCCTCCTTTTGATTGTACCCAAGATTAGCCTTTATCACTACTAAATAATATTAGCTAGATATTTATTTAGTAATCTACCTTAAAATTGACTACTAATACTCATATATTACATTAATAATATTAGTAGTATTTATGAACAATTTGGATTGAAACTTCTCAAGTTTTTAGAAGGAAAACTATGAATGTGAGAGGTTTTGCATGTGATGAAGATGTGTGCATTTTAGAGAACAAGTGAGTGGAAAAATAAGAACAATAAAGTGTCCTATATACCTCAAGTGGTCCGGCCACTTTGCTCTTTGAAGAGCATTTTTCTTTTCTCAAAAATCACATGCTATATGTTGTAGGGTAGTAGGCTTAGAGTCTAAAGTATGTCATAAGATGTTGGAGCATCTATCCAACAACTAAATGACAAAACTATAAAACTCAATAATCCTTCTATTTGGACGGTACACATGAGTTATTATGGTCCATTTTTGTCTTATAATATTTGTCCCACAAATGCTTATAAGTCTTATGTTTAATTATCTTACATAATTAAATATTAATTTGATCATACAACAATTATGTGACAAATTAATAAACATATATTCACTCAACCTATTGAGTAATATTTTAGCATGATATCAACATATAATGGGTCCCATAATGGCTAGTTAGTTAAATTTACAACCTCTTGTAAATATAAATAACTAATTACCTCTACCTCTAAATATTTATATAACCTCAACATATTTTAGTGAATTAATATATAAATCCACTAAATCGAATCTTATTTAATCACGCTACATGATACATATTTCCTCTCATAAATATAAATTGTTCTTATTTAAGGAATTAATTAACTTGTATCAATATACAACTAATTAACTTTTCTGATAAGGGCATCATCCTTTAGGTGTGACCTTAAGGGATCAACTGATCACCACCGTCAACACGACAGTAACGTCAAACTCTAGCAAGCCAATCCTTACCGATTAATGTTGATCAGTTGACTATTTAATTTATCATACCTTTCGTATTCTTATTATGAGATTTAATAATGATTTTAAATCATGTGATCACACTATTGTTGAGGACACATACTCAAACACAGACATGGCAAACTCGCTAGATAAATCCCGAATAATCTGGCGAAGTAGGGCAGCGCTGGATGTAGTGAGGATGATGTCGTCTACATATAAGAGCAAGTATGCAGTGTAGGAGCCGGATTTAAATATGAATAACGAATTATCGCATGTGCTGCTACGAAAACCCCGTGAAATAATGAACGTAGCGAAGCAGTGATACCAAGCCCGGGGGGCCTGTTTCAGGCCATACAAAGATTTGCGAAGCTTGCACACGTGATGAGGAGCAGAAGAATCAACAAAAGCGGGCGGCTGATGCATATATACGGTTTCCACAAGATCACCATGAAGGAAGGCGTTCTTGAAATCCAATTGATGGATAGGACAAGAGTGTGTGACGGAGAGGCTTAGGACGGTCCGAATGGTGTCGGCTTTACCACCAGGCTAAATGTTTCATCGCAGTCAATACCAACCTGTTATGTCTTACCATTAAGCACAAGGCAAGCTTTATACCTTTGAAGAGAGCCATCTACATGAAACTTGTGACGGTATAACTACATACAACGAATAATAGGAGCATCATCAGACGGTCTCGGGATAAGGTCCCACGTCCCATTTTCAATTAAAGCACGATATTCATCGTTCATAGCAGCATTCCAATTCGGGTCCTAAAGGGCAAGGTGAGGGGATTTGGGCAGCGGAGATACAGTAGGAGTGGACGTGGTGGTTAGGACTCGAGGCTTGAAGATAGTGTGCATGGCACGAGTCTCCATTCTATGAGTACGGGTAGAGGGAAGTGGTGGTGGTGAATTGCTGCAATGGGACGAGTGGGTATATAAGGGAGGTGTTGGGATGTTGGGAGTTGGGGATGGGCTATTGGGTGGTGGCTCGGCAGGTGTGGTTGGCGGAATTGAAGGGATCTTAGGGGTAGGTGAGCGTGGAAATGTGGGCTGGTCAGGGGTTATTGTGGGTGTGTGATTGAGGTTTTCGAAGAGGAGTGGATTCACGGGGTCACTGGTGGGTTGAAGGAACGTCTAACCCATGGGTTGAACTGTGGAGGACTCGGCAAATGGAAAAAGTGACCCATCAAAAGTAACATGGAGGGACAAAATAATTTTTCCAGTGGTTAAATCAAGGCATCTATAACCTCTATACTCATTGGGATATCCAAGAAAGACACAACAACTAGACCGGGGTGCTAATATATTTGGGCGTTTGGCGGAAAAATTTGGGTAACAAGCATACACCCGAAGACACGGAGGTGATCATAAGATGGGTCCTTTAAATAAAGCATGGATGTTTGAGTGTGTTAGGACAAGATCTTGATGGGTAGAGCATTGTGCAAGTGAACAGCAGCATGAGCTGCATCGACCCAAAAGGACCCGGGTAAGGACACATGATGTAAGAGGGTCAAGGAGATTTCATTTATTCGACGAATCATATGCTCAGCCTTACCGTTTCGTGAGGATGTTTGTGGACACGAAAACCGGAAAATTAGACCATTTTTTTAAGCGAGTTTGCGAAAGGAAGTGTTGTCGAATTCGCTACCGAGATTACATTGAAATGTTTTTATTTTACTTTGAAATTGAGTGTTGACATATGCATGAAACCTGGCAATTCATAAGCTTCTGATTTAAATTTCAAAGGGTAAATCCAAACATAATTCTTGAAATTCAATTAAAATCAAATAATATTTGAATCCACCAGTGCTTAAAACTGGCGATGTCCACAAATCTCTATGAATGATATCAAATGGTGCAATAGTATTAGATGTAGAATCAAAGAAAGGAAGACGCTTGTGTTTGCTTATTTGACATCAGTGATATAAAGAAGAACTAGCATTCTTATTACAATTGATATGAGAATTTGAATTAAGAAAATGCAAGATAGAAGCTCCGGGGTAACCGAGGCGATGATGCCACAAATCAGAAGCGGAGCCGACAAGGTGACATTCTGGCTGGGACGGTTGTGGTTGGGTATATGGGAACGACACAGGATATAACTCTCTGTCACTGTTGCTCCTCAAAATCGTTTTCCTATTTGTTAAATCCTTCACAGAAATACCACACGGATCAAATTCTATGGACACATTATTATCTTTAATGAATTGACACACAGATATAAAGTTTTTAATAATGTGTGAGGCATATAAGACTCGGTGAAGGTATAAGTGACGATATTGTGTGGGTATATGTGAGGTTCCAGCACCGTGAATAGGGATGCTAGAGCCATTTCCGACAAAAATTGATTTAATAATGCTAGAATTAAAAGGAGAACGAAGGGTATGTGAGTTGAATGTAATAAGAGACGATGCAACAGTGTCCATGTGCCAAGGGCCATCATACAGATTTAAATACATGGCTTAAAAAGCTTGACCTAAGTCGGTAGGCTGTAGAGGCTCGTCACCAGTATGGTACGCTTGTCCATAGGCACGAGAGTTATAAGCATGAGCAGCGTTCCTATTAGTAGATGCAGTAGAGGAGCGTGGACCAGAAGAAAGCCACTGTGGCCACGGGTTGGACAACCCGGGGTAAGTAGAGTATGGACACAGAGGTGGGGCCCAATTAGCAACCTAAAGAGGTGGTGTACCCCACGCTTGCGAGAGGGTAATGGGAGTAAGGACAGAAGCAGAGTTATTCTTACCATAGTTTTGATGACCACCGCCGTTATTTTAGCCATTCCTATTGTTGTTGTAACCACGACGACCATCATTGCGGTTGTTATTATTGTTGTTATTGCATTGAGAAGGCTGGGAGGACGGTTGAGAGGCAGCGGAGTCAGTCCAAGGGGACGACTTAGGTGGAGGGAGTGGTGGAGCAACCAGTGCAGTGGCATCATCCTCGCGGTTGGATTTCAATGCTACTCGAGTTCAAGCACGCTCCGGGCTGTCTCGAAATTTGGCAGCGTGTAATTAATATATACAGCGACCATGTCATATTCGCTACGGAGGCCGCAAACCAACTGAAGGACGAGGTGTTGTTGCGATCCTTCGGCATCAACATCCTTAAATTGACCGGCTAAATCACGTAATCGCTGACAGTACGCATCAAGGGATGGCATGGATGCGAGTTTCAAATTGATGAACTCATGTTCGAGGGCAGTGGCCCGTGCTCCTTTATTATTGAGGAAAATATTCTTGACTCGAGTCCAGGCAGCGTGAGCAGTGGAGTCGAATCTAGGACACGAGAGAGGAGATCATCGGACAACGTGCCATAGATCCATTGGAGAACGTGGGAGTCAATCTCATACCAATCATCATAGGCGGGGTCAGTTTTATTTGGTGATGCCGTACCGTCGATGTGCTGAAGGACCTTTTATCCACGCGCATGAAGGGTGAACAAATTCACCCACGATGCGTACGAAACTCTAACGCCGTCTAGAATCCGAACTTTGTTTTGGATGTTGATGACGGAATATATGGGAGGAAGAGGTTTTGGTAGGGGGTAGGGGGGATAGATCTGGATGTCCTTAGTCATCGTGACGTGAGGCTAGACTAGGGAGAAGAAGCAAGACGGAGGCCAAAGCCATTACACGAGTAAACAAGGCTACGCCGTTAACCTAACCTGATACCATGTAAGATTGAATAATCCCCTAATTGGGTGATTGTGTGATCATTATTATTTATAGGCAATGTACAATATATGGTTACCATAATAGAAGGAATACACTATGATACGGTTTCCTAATAACTAGGTAACTAAATATTTACAGAATATTTACTAATAAGAAGAATTTATGACAATAAACTTAAATAGATAAGTTTTAGTTAGATAAATAGTTACATGTTAGGAGATGCAAATGACATCCCATTTAGTACAACCTAATTGACATAAAGTGGAGTTTAAATAGTCAAAAACAAAATAAGCATAAGTGGTGACAACTAAATGAAGACCACTCCCAAGCCCTCGCATCAAATCAAGCTAACTTGTCAAACATTGCTCACCATATGGGCGGAAATCACCATATGGTTCACCACAGACATTTAAAAACCCAAGTGTTAGCTTAATAATACAAATGCTCAATAAATAAAAATGGTAAAGATTATATGCTCATGTGATAAATGCTAAAGCAACCAACCATAAATCTAACAAGTATATGAATTGGATGACAATCATTCTCTAAGTTCCTTACCTCCACATAATCGGTGACCAGGATGTTGGAGTATGTGTCCTCAACCATAGTGCGATCACATTATTAAATCCCATAATAAGAATACATAAAGGGATGATTCATTTTTTTATACGTCAACTGATCAACATTAATCGGTAATGATTGGCTGACTAGAGTTTGATATTACTGTCGTTTGACGGTGGTGATCAGTTGATCCCTTAAGGTCACACCTAAAGGACGATTCTCTTAATAGATAAATTAATAATTGTATGATGATACGGATTAATTAATTCCTTTAAAAATTGGACAATTTACATATGTGAGTGAGAATATGAATCTTATATTAATTCGATTAAATAAGATTCGTTTTAATAAATAAAATGTTATATATTACTTAAACTTTGTTTATGAAACAATTAAATTAAGAATGATCGGTTAATTATAATTACAATTTATTGTAGATTATTTTCACATGGACCATTTTATACACTTGCAATCATGACTTACTAATCAATTGTTATTTATAATTGTATTAATATATGTAATGATATTTAATTGTTAAATATGCATTAATATTATTAATAACATGTTACATGTCACATGGCACATGTCACACATTATATGACAAAGTGACAATTGACAAAAATAAAATAGACTCCGTATTAGCAAGGTGCACCGGTTTTTAGAGGGTTAATAGGGTGAAATGGTTAATTATTTTTATATTGTGGAGAACACAATGATTACAATTATAGACTAGCCTACACCCTAACGTATTTAGAGAAGAACAATTCTAAAAGAGAATGGGCATGCATTGCCTCCCTTGGCCACCCATCCGCACCGGTTTTTCCACCCCCTCAAATGAATAAGAATTGTTCTTATTCCTTTTTTTTTCATTCTTACATAATTTTACTTCTCTCACTTTCCTTCTTCTCTCTAAAAATAGTTTTAGAATATAAATTGTTCAAAATCTAATTTTTAAATTAATAGAAGTAGTAATACAAAATAACATTAGGTTATATTTAAGGTTAACTACTAATATAATCTAGTCAATTAATTACTAGTTTTAAGGGGTAGTCTTGGTGCAATTGATAGGAGGTTCTCATACTTTTGAGACAAAGGGAATCATCCATTTATTTTAAGCTCAAGAACAAGTAAGAAAGGTGTTCTTACTTGTGCCCTTAAAACCGTTTTCATCAATGTATGGAACCTTGTTCTTACTTTTATATTTTATTATGTTATGCATGCATAAGATCAACATCCTTTTAATGAGTTATTTAGATATAAAATTAAAGCAATTTAATTAGAGGGTTTTTGAATCCTTTCACGGGACATGCCCATGATGTCACATACCAACAGTAGGTACTCGGAACACGTCCGTAATTCCGGACCCGATAGCGACTCGAGTCCCCTGCCAGACATCGTGCCTCAACCATACGAGTTCCTCCAAAACTCAAGTACTAGATGTGCACATCCCCATTGGAGTGGGAAGCTCCAAGGGGTGACTCAAGTGGAAGACGGTTTCCCAACCGCCTTCCGTCTCCATAACCACAACCAAATACGCTCCACCATCCTCCAACACCAATCAAAAGACAATCAACACAAACAATCTCCAACAAGAATACTCATGTAATTACACCAAACATAATACAAGTCAAAATGCTTAACCTTCACCAATTTACCTCTTTTCATGTAATTACTTTATAACATATTATAATGCATTCTAACCATGTATAAGACAATTAACCATACTTACTCTTTCACCATATACATAATCAACATGAAACCATATTATGTCATAAACCCTAATTACCCTAAACATGTTATAATGCAACTACATGAAACAAGTGCAATAAATGATAGTAAATGCATAATTAAACACTCATATTATTAGAGCTAAGTAAGGATAATCCTACCTCAAGCTTATCTTCACAAGGCCTCAAGCTAACCACTAGAAATTCTCCTTAATGAAGCTTCCTACACAATTAATTACTACATTCATTACCATAATCCACTACAACAAACATACTAACTAAACCCCTTAATTAACCATATTAATTTCCCATAACCTAATTAATTATGAGATAATCTACTAGGATAAATTAAGGTTACTAACATAAGATTAAGGGAAATAAAGTATAAATTGACTTACAAACAAAGTGGATGAACAAAGGAAAAAAGATGGCAAGAATCCTTCACTTGTGGAGATTAGGTTTTAGAGGACAAGTTTAGTGACTGTTTTAGAGAGAATTTAGGGAGTTTAGAGAGTGAGGAGATTGGTTGGGGAGTGAATTTAGGTGAGGAAATTTGAAAAGATAATATTCGAAAGCGACACTCCACAAACCAATCTTCTCGCGTAAAACATACTCGAACGGGCACTCGGTAGAGTGGTCGGTGGGTCCCCTCGATCGAGTGGGTGCTCCACTCGGTCGAGTGGATGGTAACTCGGTTGAATGATAAAATTTCAGAACTTACAGCCTCCAACAAAAACCCACTCGGTCCTCCACTCAGTCGAGTGGGGCTCCACTCGGCGGAGTGGATGGTCTAATCGGCAAGTGAGGTCTTTATAAATGCGAGGTATTACAATCTTCCCTCATTAAAAAGAACTTCGTCCCTGAAGTTCACACTCGATACTATAATTACCAAAAATTATATGTCCCTTAATGCCCTAAGGGTGTATGGCGATAGATCAAAACATGAAACTTGTACGGTTTAACAAACTACGGTGCGGTTGTGTCCACTTAAGAAAGAAAGAAATAAAACTTGTGCTTCTTGTACTTGTGTAATACGCCCTACCCATCTAGAAACACGGTTACGACCTCATAACCGACTCATACCCGTGCAAAAAGGTGAGGGTATCGTTCTTTCATGGTGATGCGTATTAAGCGGATACGAAAAAGAATAAAAAGGATATTTGTTTCGATATCTTGTGAAGAGATCGAACCAATGGGATATTTGCTTCAAGATCAATAATAATCTTGAAAACAATGGGATATTTGCTTGGGTTAGACCTATAACTCGAACAATGGTGAACTATAATCAAGACCTATTGATTATAACTCGGGAATTCGATTAAGAACGCATCTTAGAACGAACCATCTTTGTTCTCTATGCAAGAAAATGAGTTTTGTGTAACTTACAAGTTTTTTCTAATTCTCAAATTATTGGATTTATCGATTATTACAAATGAGAGAAATCGGACTATAAATAGGCCGATTCACAAGCCTAACCGTTGTTGGAATATGTGTCCTCCGACAATAATGCGATCACAACTGTTGATCATAATGATCACATGTTTAAATCTCATTATAAAGAATACAATTGGGAAGTAACATTTCTTCACAATCGGTCCACACATATCGGTAATGATTGGCTGACTAGAGTTTGACATTACTGTCGTGCGACGGTGGTGATCAATTGATCCCCTAGGTCATACATATAGGGCAACACTCTTAATTGATCATTTAAATTGATCGTATGAAGATACGGGTCAATTAAAATATTTAAAATTGACGGACGATTTTGGAAGTAATATTTACGTATTTCATTATAATATGATTTAATGAGATACGATGCGAGTAATGTCGAATTGTTTCATTATTCGATGAAATTATTGTTTAAGGAAACAATTGAAATTGAATGAATTATTATAAATACAATTTATTGTGATTTATAATTGGTAAAATAATTTGGTACAAGTAATTGCGAATTACTAAAGTCGATTTTTGTATATGACGTATTTTTATTAATACGTTGATTTTTAATATGTTAAAAATACATAACAAATTTATGTAACATATGATATGTGACATACGACAAATTGACATTTTGACAAAGATAATATGGAGTCCATATTATCTATGTGTGCCGAAATTAAGGGAAGAATTAGGCTAATATTGTGTTGTTTAAATTAGTGGAGAACATGATGATTACCTAAAGGCTAGCCATGCAAACCCTATTGTTTATTGTGAAGAGCAACTAGAGCATGTATTGGCTCCCTCCACCCCCTTCTTCCATCCGGTTTTTAGAGAGGAAAAACCACTTTGGTTTTTCCTCTTATTTACCTAATATACACAATAATGTATTTGTGGTATCATTCATTCATTCATCAAATATTTTAGAGAGATAAAAAGATTTCTCCTTCCTTTTCTCCTCTCCAAAACCCGGTTTTTAAGAGACAAAAAAAACAAATCATTTTGGGTCAATTCTTCTACAAAATTAGTATTGTACTATATTTATAATATTAATTTTAATTAAGAGTGTGCTTTGGGTATTAATCCTTGGGAGAGATCCTATACTTGGGTCTTTGTTCATCCATAAAGGAAAGCACAAGAACAAGAGAGAAGGAGATCTCTCTTGTGCCCTAGAAACCGAAATTCCAATGTAAGGATGAATATTTCTTCTTTATTTTGTTTAAAGTTTGCATGCATAAGATCACCATTAATTTTATGAGTAAATTAACCTATAACATATATGAGTATGTTGAGTATATAGATCTACTTTTCCTTCAATCGGTATCAAGAGCTATGGTTGTTTGCATGCAAATCGGTTAAAAGTTTTTCCGAGTTATATGATTAACATACAAAACTTGTTAAATTTGTGTTATTATGAAATATCACGAAAATCATCATGCATGTTAAAATTTCTGGTCCTAAAATGTTTTTAGGATATTTTGGTTATTTTATGGATTTTTATTGTTCATATTACATAATAATGACATTAAAAATATGATTTTGTGAATAAAATGTCATTTTCGGACTAAAATTAGCTAAACTTCGACTTTTCTAGTGATTTTTGGATATGTTATCACATATATTATTTTTAGATGACCTGTAAATTTTCATAATTTTTGGACTTCTTATGCTCGAAAAATGGATTTTTCATTATTAAAATCGAATTTAGATGAAAAATAGGTTAATATGAGATAAATTTCGAATCTGGTCATAGAAATTTAGTATGTTGTCACATGCAATTTTATAAGATGTATGTAAAATAATAGGCTATATTGAAGTCTTTATGCATGATTTATGATTTTTTGAAGAAAAATAGCATGAATAGTGACTTAATTAGTGAAATATTAATAAAACATACTCTATGACTAAGGAAAAACGTCACATGATGTATTTTATTATCTTTTTCAGATCTAAAATTGAAAAGTTGATGAATATAATTTTTCTCATGTTTTTATGATTATTTTGTTAAAACCGATAAACCGTAACATTGTTTTTCCGGATAAATTTCGAAATTTTTAACCTAAATTTTTTGAATATTATGAGTGTCATGGTATTTTTCCAGAATGTTCATGAGTTTAAATTTCAAATTTCAAATTTATTTGAAATTTTGTGATTTATTTGAAGTTTGTAGATTATTTTTATAATTTTAGGTCCATTAATGAACAAATTTTAGAAATATGAGTTAATTATGGTCATATAATTAGTGAAGACTAATTTTTGAGTCCTAAGAGGTTAGGGTAATTAACTTATGCATAAATATGAATTTATGTAATTTTTGTGATTATAAAATGTCGAAATCACAATGTGACTCAGAAGAGATGGTGATGCTAATTCTGCCTATTTCCATGGGGCCATTAAGAAGAGATGCTCTATTAACAAAGTGACTCAGATAGAAGATCATCAAGGTAATCTCTGTACCACCAGTCAGAGCATTCAGGATGCTTTCCTAAACTACTATCAGGAACTGCTAGGAACTTCAAAGACTACTGATAAAGTTAGATAGCAAGTGATTAATACTGGCAATTGTTGCACTTCGAGGTCCATAAGGAGATACTTGAATAAGCCGGTCACTACGAGAGGAGATTAAAGAAGCTTTCTTCCAGGTACCTATTGATAAATCACCAGGTCCTGATGGATACACTAGTGGATTCTTCAAGGATAGCTGGGATATTGTGGGGAATGATGTTTGCTATGCTATTCAAGACTTCTTTTCTAATGGTAAGCTTCTTAATCAGATTAATGCCACCACTATCACACTTATTCCTAAATGTGAGAGACCTACATCTGTGAAACAGTTTAGACCCATAGCTTGTTGTAACCTGCTATACAAAGTCATTTTCAAATTGCTATGCAATAGGCTATCTATGGTGCTACCAGATCTTGTTAGTGAGAACCAGGGAGCCTTCATCAAAGGAAGATCCATTATTGAGAATATCCTGATATGCCAGGACTTAGTCAAAATGTATAATAGACAAGCAGTGTCACCAAGATGCTTGTTCAAAATTGACCTCCAGAAGGCCTATGACACTGTTGAGTGGGGTTTTGTAGCTCAGTTGTTGGAAGGCATGGGTTTCCCAGATAATTTTTCCCAAAAAGTCATGACCTGCATTCAATCCACATCCTATTCTCTGAATTTAAATGGAAGTTGCTTTGGTTTTTTTCAAGGTAAGCGAGGCCTAAGACAGGGTGACCCCATTTCCCCCCTTATATTTGCCTTGTGTATGGAGTATTTAACCAGAATGTTACATTATGCTAGTGATAGATGGCCATTCCAGTACCATCCTCCCTGCAAGAGTATCAAGTTGAACCATCTAATGTTTGCAGACGACTTGTTGATGTTTTGCAAGGGTAATGTCCAATCCATAATGCTGCTGATGAGAGCTTTTTCTTCTTTCTCAAAAGCCTCTGGTCTGACCATGAATAGCTCCAAGTCTGAGGTATACTACAGTGGAGTCTCTCAAACTGTTAAGGACGATATAAGACAAATCACTGGATTTAGTGAAGGTGCTATGCCTTTTAGATATCTGGGAGTGCCTGTTCAAGCTACCAGATTGACCAAAAGTGAGTGCAATGTCCTGGTGGAGAAGATGGTTAACAGGATTCGTAGCTTGGGTGCCAAGAAGTTATCATATGCAGGCAGGCTTGTATTGATAAACTCAGTCCTGAATACACTACATAACTATTGGTCAGGTATTTTCCTTATCCCAAAATGTGTTGTAAAACGCATTGAGGCAGTTTGCAGGAATTATCTATGGGATGGGACAGCTGATTTCCATAGAGTACCATCAGTGGGTTGGGATAGGGTAACTTTACCTAAAGAAGAAGGTGGATTGGGAATTAAAAGAACGGTCACCTGGAACATGGCTTCTGTTGCAAAATTGGCAGACTGGTTATATTGCAAAGCTGATAGGCTTTGAATTAGGTGGGTTAATCAGGTTCATATCAAGGGAAAGAATTGGCATGACTATGTTCCCCCTGCTGATGTGGATTGGTCTTGGAAAAATATTTGCAAAGTAAAAGAATTGGTCAAGAATGCTTATGTAGAGGATCAATGGATGCCTGATGCTCAAGGGTTCACTATCAGAAATTGCTATGAATGGCTAAGGCATAGAGCGGTCCTCGGAATCGGGCACCTGCTTTGTATGGAACACCTGGAATGTCCCTAAACACTCCTTCATTACCTGGGTGTCCATGAATAATGGTCTTAATACCCGTGCTAAACTTGCATCTTTTGGGTTCTGTCAAGAGCATCATTGCTGCATTTGTGAAAACTCAGATGAAACTCAAGCTCATCTGTTCTTTTAATGTGAATACAGTCAAAGAGTCCTGCAGGCAGTTGAGAAATGGTGTGGGTTCAGTGTTGATGTTACTATGGCAGTTTTGGCATCACCTAGTAATAGAATGAAAGGCTTGAAGCAGCTGGTGCATTGTCAGCTCTGGGTCTCCTGTCACTATCATATCTGGTTGGAAAGAAACAGTGCAAGATTGCATGCAGTGGTCACGTCCCCTACTAAACTGGCCGAAAGGATAGTTGCAGAAGCTAAGATGAGAATTATGAGTAAGGTTTGCAAGTCCAAAATTGCGCAGGATAGTGTGTGGTTGAGGAAATGAGGTTGTTTAGTAACATGAGTGTATCTTAGACTTCCTCTTTTTGTTCCTTGGAACAAATCCTTGTATATCTTTTTGATTTTTTAATATATTCTTACATTTCACCAAAAAAAAAAATGTCGAAATCACGCAAATCCGTAAAAACCGAGTAATATACGATATTGGCTATTTAAAAGCGATTTAGCATAAAATTGGGCATGTTTATACATATTATAATGCTGCATTTTCTTTATGATTGTCATAATTTTATTTATGTAATTTTTGAATTATGTAATTTTTACTTAGTATGGCCTTAGTTTTTAATTGGTATTACCCGAAATGTATGGGAATATCGATTCGGTTGTAATTTATTGTGATTTCGTATCACCGTTTTGTAATTTAATAGATTTATTTTATTTTAGTTACAAATGTATAATAGGAAATTATGTAATTTATTATGTAATTTTATTCATTTCGGAGTTCCCAAAGACGGAATTTCTTCAAGATGGCGATACATAAAGACGGTGTTACCTCGAGATGCGTGCCACAACCGAAGTTCAAGGGACCAATGGAGTTGGTTTCCGAATATGTAATAGTTAATTAGATTTTCTATTTTTAGGAAGGCCATACTAGGATTTATTTTTATGCTTTGCATTTTATTTATATGTCGCATGCATCGCTAAATCGCCATAACTAAAACATGCATCTTCTTTCATCGAGTTTATCGACCGTGTCAATTACAATTATCGTAGTTCACCGCTTTAGTTCACTTAAGACGTGATAGATAATAAATTGACATGACCTCTCGCTAAAACAATCAATTGAGACATAGCCTTACCAAAGAGTAGAAACCATGAAAACCTATTTCGCGAGGGAGTGCACTCGGCCACCCCGGGGTACAAACCTTGTTACGTAGGGGAAGTGGGTGATGAATTTCTATCCACCGAATTCATGTTGATGAGGGTTTTATCGGCTACCTCGTGCCCAAATTAATAAGGGTTTGGATAATGGACACATTTATTCGAAATTTGGATTGAACTCAACAAAAGTTTTTGATAAGGGTTTCATCGGCTACCCCGTGCCCTTGTCGGATGTGTTTTGGGCTATAGATAAATTTTAGAGTAAATTTATCGACCAAGAGTTCTAAAAGTAGAATCGATTAAAAGGTTAATCCACCAAGTTATATTGATAAAGGTTTCATCGGCTACCCCGTGCCTAAGTTGATATGAATTTGGGTCTTGGAATCATTTATCTAGTTGGGTAGAGGTCACTAGAAAAATGCAATAAAACTTGTTTAAATCACAATTTTTACGAGTATTATTATTAAAACGACATTTGTTTTACTCCTTCTATTTTGTTTTGTAGACCACTTCTTTTCTCATAACAAATGGCAACACCAACCCCTAACGCCACACCTCTCGCTAATTCATCATGGCTCCGATCCTTCATGGATCGATGTAAACTTGAAAAGAATGGGTCAAATTTCTCCGATTGGGATGCCCAACTCAAATTAGCCGCCCAAGGTGTCGACAAGCTTCGTTACCTTACCGAGGCCTCTCCACCCGAACCTACTACTAGGTCGACCGCCGCCACTAGGGAAGCATATGAGGCTTACCATAAGGAGTCCGCCGCAATGAAAAACGTCTTTATATTGCGATGGAGGCGGATCTCCAAAGGAGAGCCTTTAAAATGGGCACCGCTAATGAGATTTACTCCAAACTTGTGACAATGTTTTCACAAACTCCGCGGATCGTCCAATATGAGGCGGCCGCGGCATTCTTTGATCTCGACTTCAAAGAGGGCCAAAAGGTTAGCCCTCACGTGCTCAAACTTATGGAGCTTGTCGAGACCTTGAAAATTCAAAAGGTTGAAATCCCCAAAGAACTCATTGTAGATAGGATTCCACACTCCTTGTCCAAAGTCAAAGCATATGTTCAATTCCGGGCGAATTTTAACATGCAAGACAAGGATGTGCCTCTTGAAGAATTGCACAAGTTACTTGTGCAAGCCGAGAGGGACATGGGGTTAAATGTGAACCAAACAAAGGATGTGCTTAACATAAGCACTAAGAGCAAGGGGAAGTTCAAGAAGAATGGGAGGAAGGGTAAGAAACAAGCTCCCACCTTCACCAAAGCAAAGGCTAATGATGCTAGCACTTCAAAAATCAAGAAGGGTCCTCTTGATAAATGCCATTATTGTAATGGTATGGGACATTGGAAAATAAATTGTTCCAAATACCATGGTGATATTAAGGCTGGAAAGATTACTCCAGTAGGTAAATGACTATCCTTTCTTTTATGTTTCTAATTCAACTATGGTATTATGATATAAAGTTGTGATAATGTATCTCCCTTTTTATTGTAAATAGGGCCACCACCAAGCAAAGACAAGGGAAAAGAAAAGCAAGCATGAGAAACCATCAAGAAGCTAGGAATATCTTTCATGGAGCTTTGCTTTTTATTGTCTTATTTTATTCATGTTTTGGATTTTAGAACCTTTAAGTTTCCGTGTTCGACATGGAAAGGTATTTTGGATAATTGGTTGTATTTTGGATAATGGTGGCTTGGTTTGCAACCCAAGTCACCCGTTTTATCTTTTATCCTTTGTTCTAAAATTCGTATTTAAATGCTTGCTCTTAGAAACATATGATTATTCACTTAAAGTGATCTAATAGACAAATATAATGACGGGATTCATTATATGTCCACATGCTTAAGGCTTGTGTATGATCATTTACAAAGTGATTTTGAGTCTATGAACTCTTTTAAAGAAATGTCAATCACCAAGTACACTTACAAAATCTAAAACTATTAGTTAACCTATGAGATAGTTCTCCTTACACTTCAAAATCATTATTTGTGTCTCATATGCTATCTTAGAATCTATAGTGTATTTATTCTAAAGATAGAGTGGGAGAAAAATGAGGACACAACTCACACCAAGATAAGTTTGTGTACTTGTGTAAATGAGATCTACGCAAGAGAGAATGATTTGAATAAAGGTATATCTATTTATATAGTATACCCAATAGATGAGATCTATGGTCTCAAGAAAGTTCTATATGACTAAAGAGACCAAGTGAAGTAATCATAAGAGTATGTTCTCAAGATAACTACACGAGGAGACCAAAAGAGAGTTTTGGAACAAAATGACTAATATAAAGTCTTAATCAGAGTTTTGACTAGTTTATGAAACATTTTGACCAATAGTTTCAACCTTGAGATTTACTTAAGAGCCTAAATGAATCAAAATAACATACTAGTTATAAACGAGTTGCAAGGATTGATATACCGATATCTTCAATAGCTAAGTTTTTAACCTCGCAAATGTCATTACTTAACCACATTATGAAAATGAATTGGTTAAACCTCCTTCTGAAAGGGATATTTTTGAAGGACGTGTATTAGATATTATTTATATTTAAACAATGACATTACTACGTATCATTATGACATGTACGAATTAGAGATTAAAATCTCTTTCCATAAGGTTAAGATGAGACCTCTTCAAAATAGGAATTTTGAAAGGATATGATGGGAACATATATGGCTTCATCTTAATAACTTTGCAAAGCAACATACATTCCAATTTTGAAATATTTTCGATTGAATAATCAATTTCGAAATATGTGGAATTAAGTGGGAGTTTAGAAATTATCATGTGAAGACATGGAATTTAGTGGGAGCTATCATCCTTTGAATGGTTACAACTCATTACTCAATAGGAATGACGAGCTAATATCTTCTTTCACAAAGAAGTATTTGAGTTTTCAATTCTGGATGAATATGGACTATGATGAATCCAATTACATCATAAGATATTGGATTAGTATTAAGATACACATCGAATCAACGAGATACGTAGGTTATTCATTTAAATGAAAATGGAATTGCCATTAGCAGTCATGGTCGTTCCTTGAACCTAAACATAGTTGATGACATGATTAAAAGTTACTAATGTTTCCGCCATTAGAATAATCGTGCACATGTCCAATTATGAATCATATGCATAAGAGCATGATGAATCATTGGTAAGCCATAATAGAAACGTCATGAATTCACGAGTAGAATCCGATGAGCGATTTCGGTGTTTGATACAATGCTCTGTTATGTGACACGAGGTTGCACATATTAATGAAAATCCGAGCACATGTAAGGATTTATGAGAATCCTAAGCCTTTCAAGCATAAAAGAGAAATAAGAATTTTGGAAAGATACTTAGTTGAAGTAAGAAGTTACTCAAAACTAATCTTTCCTAATATGCTAGGACTTGTGAGAAGTGCTAGGCTAATCATCTTGACAAATTGTTGCAAGACTCTACAAAACACATACCTAGTGCATTGTATGTGAATGGAGTACTTGATCAGTACAAGTTATATCATTCACCACAAATTTATTCGTTATGTGATAATCGATAAGGAAGTTCTTTCAAGATAAAGAACCGAAACCAAGGTCAGGAACCTTGATATGTACTTGATAAGGTTCATGTTATGAGTGATAACATGAATGTAAAGGATAATGCGATTATTAAGAAGTTTGAACACATGGACATGTAACATGTTAAACTTCTATTGCAATCAATAAGTGTTTACACACTTACGATGTGCATCACAAGGTTGTAATATTGTACTGACTACCCGAGTGTGATACTGACATTTGTCGTTTGAGTTATTATTAACTCACCTTATACATTGTTATATCCAAACGGGTTGTAGAGACAATTGAACCTCGTTAAAGTAAACATGTATTAACATTGTATTTGCCCATAGTCACTTGTATGAGGTGACGTCTCGAAGTGACTAGAGTGTGATGCGATTGATGGCAAGTTCAAGTGCCATAGAGTCATGTGAGATGACTAGTCGATCACATAGGCAGAATGTTAGGACATTTTGTCGGGCCTTATGACCGCTTATAGAGTTCTGGCAAATTTATATAGCCTGGTCTTGGCGAGAGCTGCTATAGTATTCAAATGAGTCGATTCTTTTGACTAAAGACTATTCGCCTAAAATGGCACAGTTTCAGATTAACTTTGATTTGTGTTACTACGACCTTCGTAAATGGGGTCAAATGGGCATATTGTGGGTTATGATGGCTGTGGCCAGTTGAAGGGAATGAGTGCGATAGGAATTGGCCACCCCTAGTCAGGGTTATAACAATATCTCAGGGCCACTCGAGGAGTAATGAACTGGAAATGCGTGGCCACGCTCGGAATATATCCATGGTGGATAAATCCGGTCAATCAGTTATTCTCCAGATCGAGGAAACCACTCTCGATATGATCACTTGCAAGTACGACCTGAAAGACACCTTGCATTGAGTGGGAGATAGTAATAGGACAAGAGAATTGGTGACGCACACTTCTCGAGGACAAGTGGGAGATTGTTGGAATATGTGTCATCCGACAATAATGCGATCACAACTGTTGATCAAAATGATCACATGTTTAAATCTCATTATAAAGAATACAATTGGGAAGTAACATTTTACTGTCAACTGGTCCACATATATCGGTAATGATTGGCTGACTAGAGTTTGACATTACTGTCGTGCGACGGTGGTGATCAGTTGATCCCCTAGGTCATACCTATAGGGCAACACTCTTAATTGATCATTTAAATTGATCGTATGAAGATACGGGTCAATTAAAATATTTAAAATTGACGGACGATTTTGGAAGTAATATTTACGTATTTCATTATAATATGATTTAATGAGATACGGTCTGAGTAATCGAATTGTTTCATTATTCAGATGAAATTATTGTTTAAGGAAACAATTGAAATTGAATGAATTATTATAAGTACAATTTATTGTGATTTATAATTCGTAAAATATTTTGGTACAAGTAATTGCGAATTACTAAAGTCGATTTTTGTATATGACTTTTTTATATTAATACGTTGATTTTTAATATGTTAAAAATACATAACAAATTTATGTAACATATGATATGTGACATAAGACAATTTGACATTTTGACAAAGATAATATGGAGTCCATATTATCTATGTGTGCCGAAATTAAGGGAAGAATTAGGCTAATATTGTGTTGTTTAAATTAGTGGAGAACAAGATGATTACGTAAAGGCTAGCCATGCAAACCCTATTGTTTATTGTGAAGAGCAACTAGAGCATGCATTGGCTCCCTCCACCCCCTTCTTCCATCCGGTTTTTGGAGAGGAAAAACCACTTTGGTTTTTCCTCTTATTTACCTAATATACACAATAATGTATTTGTGGTATCATTCATTCATTCATCAAATATTTTAGAGAGATAACAAGATTTCTGCTTCCTTTTCTCCTCTCCAAAACCCGGTTTTTAGGAGACAAAAAAACAAATCATTTTGGGTCAATTCTTCTACAAAATTAATATTGTACTAGTATTTATAATATTAATTTTAAATAAGAGTGTGCTTTGGGTATTAATCCTTTGGAGAGAACCTATACTTGGGTCTTTGTTCATCCACAAAGGAAAGCACAAGAACAAGAGAGAAGGAGATCTCTCTTGTGCCCTAGAAACTGAAATTCCAATGTAAGGATGAATATTTCTTCTTTATTTTGTTTAAAGTTTGCATGCATAAGATCACCATTAATTTTATGAGTAAATTAACCTAAAACATATATGATTATGTTGAGTATATAGATCTACTTTTCCTTCAACCTTGGGCTCCAAGGCGAAAATTAAATGCTACAATTAATGCTCTTATTGGAAATTACAAATAATAATTAGAAGGCTTAGGATTCTTAGGTGCATCAAACAAAGCCTTCGACACATCTTTATTGATCCATGCACCTGTTCGAATAACAACATCGAACAAGGCCTTCGAGCTTGCCCATCGATCTTGCATATTGACGTCTCATATCGTGGAACTTGATCGAATGCTCCTTGCTTCGATATTATGGCTAATCGAACTCGTCCCATGTTTCGAAGCTCGATAAGTCTTTATTAACTAGAAAATAGAAATAACAAGCTACTTAATTAACTCTAATTCCGACATGATTTTATGATGCGTAGTTATTAAATAGTCGCTACGCCATACACAACATTATCTCCTTCTTCAAAAAGAATTGTCCCGTCCTGATTCTTATGCCTTCCATTGTTGAATGAATTTTTTTTTCGCGGATGAACAGTACCACGCGTGAACAATAATTTTTTTTTTTAACCGTCACGCCTTGAATAACAAGTTACAAGAAACTTGTTCCTGAGATGCAAAGCCGATTTACCCTCAAACGGCCTCGCTTGAGTTTAACCCTTGAACTCCAATCGCAATTGAAAATTTAACAAATAACTTTGCTTTGACACGCCTAGGACCGTCTCGATTTAAGGAAATCAAGAGCTGAAGCTCTGATACCACTTGATGCGTATTAAGCGAAAACGAAAAAAGAATAAAAAGGATATTTGGGGGAGCTGCATTAACTTGGTTGAGAGAAACCAATTTGGGGGAGCTGCAAATGAAGATGCAGCTAAACATATGGAGATATTCATTGACTACTGTTGTTCCATACCCCCACCAGTAGTGTGACCCGAGACCAGATAAAAGAGACGATGTTCATATTCTCGCTCCGTGATGCTGCTAGGGAGTGGTACCGAGATCTGGATCGAGCTGCTAATGGGATTACTGATTGGAATTCGTTGGCCCTAGCATTTTATAAAAAATATTTCTCTGCATCGAAGACCAATGCGATTATAGCTCAGATCACAAGCTTTAGACAGGGTTCTGATGAGGTTTTTCATGAGTCATGGGTCCGTTTCAAGAGACTAGTGCGATCGATTCCGCACCATGGGTTCGAGCAATGGTTTCTGTGTAATCAATTCTATAATGGGCTTTATGATGATTAGAGGGCTATCCTAGATGCTGCAGCCAATGGCAGATTCCAGGAGAATAGTGGAGAGACTAAGGGGTGGAAGATTATTGAAGATATGGCCACCCATAAAGTTGAGCATGGGAATTTTAGAGGGAATCAGAGAAGAGCAGCTGAATCTCCTACTATAGCTGCAATAGAGGCCCTTACTGCGAGATTCGACAAGTTAGATATTGGGGGATCCCAAAAAGGTGGGATATATAAAGTTAATGCAGTTTCAAACGGTCCCTTTACATGCAAAAGATGTGGAGGAGAGAGACATGTTTTGGAGTTCTGTACTAGTTCGAATGAAACATGTGCTGCCTTTCAACATTTTAGGCAGACTGGTGCTTATTCCGATCCCTCTAAAGTCCACCCCAATTTGAGGTTGACTAACCAGAATGTTCTTAATCCGGATCCATTACTGCAGCAGCAGCAGCAAAACTATGTGCCCCATCATAAGCAGCAGCAGTATCAAAAGCCTCCCTATGTGCCTCAGCAGCAGCAATTTCAAAGTTCTGATATTTCCGGATTGAAAAACATGGTTCAGAATTTGTCGGGTTTGCTGCAAAACGAGTCTCTAGCTAGAGAGACTTCTACAAAAATGTTGGAGAGCCAAATTGCCCAATTGGCAAGCAAAAGTGCAACTAGAGCTCCGGGGCAATTACCGTCACAGCCGGATCAAAAAGAGACTCTAAATTCGATGACTTTGAGGAGTGGGTCTACCATTGATGGGCCCACTATGGTCGAAGATGTTAATGAAAAAGATGAGGCGGAACCGAGTAAGAAAAAAGCAGAAATGAACAGTAGCAAGAAAAAGACAATCAGCAGGTGCATCAGTCGATCGACTGACACACTTGGTCGATCGACCGCATCTGGTGAACAGTGATGAGTCTGTAACAAAACAGAAGCTTTGAGCAACAGTGTAGTTGGTCGATCGACTGAAGATACGTCTTATTGTGAACCTTTTCGTCCTCCAATGCCAGATAACTTGAGAGACTACTTATTTCGGGGTACGACGACTCTGAAATTATTGAGGCAAGATAAATGCTGATGGGTCATTTCCGGTTCCAAAGTATGACTCTACGACGGTTAATGGTTCATTCCTGAGACGGTCTGAAGAGGGTTCGAGCTACAACAAGGACAAAGTAGTGGATTTTCAGCCTAAGTCCACTGATGCCGGTATGAGAGACCTAGAGGAGAGGGCTAAGTTGCTTCTTACAGCCCCTTATCCAGAGAGATTGGTTCCGACAAAGGTACAGGTATCGTTTAGCAAGTTTGAAGATGTTATTCGTAGTTTAAATGTGCAAGTTCCTTTCCTAGAATTAGTTACTCAAGTGCCTCTGCCTATATGAAATTTATGAAGCAACTGTTGTCTAAAAAGAAGTCACTTGATATTGTGCAATTTGTCGAACTAACTAAGGAGTCATCTTCCTATTTGTCTCATACTACACCTCATAAGCTAGATGACCCAGGTAGTTTTTCAGTCCCATGTAATATTTGCACCTTTTCTATTGAGAAGGCATTGTGTGACCTAGGGGCCAGTATTAGTGTTATGCCTTTGAGTCTTGCTAAGAAATTGAGAGTGACTAGGTTTGCAATTACAAATATGACAGTGTAGATGGTTGATCGTTATGCGGTCCGGCCTATTGGAGTCTTAGAGAACATTCCTGTGCAAATAGGAAAGTTCTTTTTCCTAGTTAACTTCATTGTGCTAGATATACCCGAGGATGCTCACATTCCTATCATTTAGGGTAGACCATTCTGCACACTGCTGGTGCAGTTATAGATGTTGGCTCAGGGACGGTGACCTTTAAGGTAGGAAAATAGTCCATTGTTTTTGCACAGACCTATAAGAAGAAGGATGCTATGTACCCAGTAACTTCCAATGTAGTTAAATCTTATGTTGTGTTGCCTGATATGCCTGCCCTATGCCTAGTTCTGCTATAACACCTCCGCCCCAGATTGGGAGCAAATTGGAGGAACGTCCTTTTGTTTTGACTGTTGTAGGAGCTGGTTTGGGGAATTTTGAGCCGCATGTTGCTCCAGTTGTGAGAGAGCCCATTGTGCAGAGAGGCGGTCTAGGGTGTCTGAGCTATGCAATTGATGAGGAGCCGGATGAGGAGCCAGTCAAAGTGACGGAGTCCGATTTGGATTTTGACGAGCCAGACGAGGTTAGTGATTGGGAAGATGTTAGAGATGTTAATCCATTGAGTTCTGCAGATATTGGAGTTGTTAGGAGTGCAGCTGAGAGGATGAGCACTGTAGAAGCTACTTTTTGTAGCCAGAAGCCGAGCAAGTGGGCCATTCCGTGGCCATTCTTGATCAACTATTAGTTGATCAAATCGTTTTAAAACAATTTATTTACTATTTTTTTTGTTAGACTATTTATTGATTTGGTGTGCGCGAGACTTCGCTTTATTTGGTTTGCATAGGATTTTATAAGACTATAGACTTTTCGTTTGGGTAGCGCAATTTTGGAGCGCTTTATTATGTGCATGTTTGCAGGTATTTAGACCATATAAACTCAATTCATTGAGTAAATTCGAAGAAAAGAGGCAGAATCGTCAGGTATGCCAGTCGATCGACTGGACCCCTCGGTCGATCGACTGATGCGGAGGACTCCAGGACGCCTTTCCCGGGTGGTGCAGTCGATCGACGATACCTTTGGTCGATCGACCACCTCCGTGGCTTGATTCCCTTTTCTTCTATTCTTATTCTTCCGCACATATTTCTCGTTCCTTAGTTGTTTTCTCGGAATTATGCGCGGTACTTTTGTGTTTTCGGTACCTTATGGTAGGATCACTGCAGCTCTTTGAAACCTCCTAGCTCACGCAGGTTTGGGGAGGTTTCCTTTTGCTGCGCTTAAAGTCTTGTGAGTTCCCCATGTCTCCTTCATGTCTTTTTAGTTAATATTATCGCAAAATCCCATTTCCCTTGATTATTTTCTCATATGATTTTGCACAATGAGGGCATTGTGTGATTTGGTTTGGGGAAGGGTTTTGCGTTGCATTCATTCTGTTTTGCATTCACGTTTACATTTTTGTCTTGCATTGTTGTTTATTTTCCTCTTATATACAGAAAATCCAAAAAAATTGAAAAATTTCAAAAAAAATCAAAAACAATTGCACGTTTATTTTAGCAAGTAGGTCGAGTCGGAACGGTAGTAGTTCAATGATGACATTGCATTTTCATCTGTTTACGCCTAAGCCGTGCTCATTAACATGTTATTAGTAGAGTCTTATTGCATATCTACGAGTTTTCGTTAATTTATTCGCTGAATCTTGAGACTTGACTTAGATTTTTGGCAAACTACATTATATTATGAGTTTTAGAGCCTTATAACTGGTGTCATTCATGACCAGTTCATTTAGGAATGTGAGTAGTACTCCTTATGAGACATGTTATATCAATATGCAAAAATATGAACTTAATCTCCTTAATACCTGTATGCATTCAGTTTGTGGTTTGTTGACACATGTGGAAGAGGTTACCCTTTATTCATTTTACCCATAAGCCCCACAAAAGCCAAATTTGCCTTTTTTGTCCCATAAGCTACATTTCATATTTAGCCTACCCTTGCTGAGCTAGTATTGCTAGTCGTTCGGGAATATTTTATTGCATTTTGGTTTTTATGTCTCGTGTTGAGAATATGTTGGTGAAATGTTGAAGGGAAAGAAAAAAAGAAAAAAAAATGAACAAAAAATGAAAAAAATGAAAAACTCGTACTGTAGAAGACCGGTCGATCGACCGAACATCTTGGTCGATCGACTAGGGCGCGACTAATTCGAAAAAAAGAAAAAATCACATGATTGAATCTTCATTAGTTGGTGATTTTATATTCCCATGTTGCGAATAATATAATTTGGGGAATTAAGATTGTATGGAGAATGTGAGATTTGTTCTTACTATTAGCACTGCTTTATCGTTTAATCATGCGCAAGAAGTTTGAATGATTTATTAATTTGGTTCCCTTAGTTACTAGCTTGGCTTATAACTCTGTTTTTACCAAATTCGTTTTAGCCCCTTCTTACCCATAACCTCACATATCCAAATTGTATCCTCGACATGTGTCAATGGTCTTTAATGGTTGGAATGCATATGTACGCTTGTATAGATTATTTTCATATTAGACTGCAGGCATGTTTTTATAGGTCGTAGTTAGGTGAGAGTCTTTACAAAAATTACTTCTTTCTATCTTTACATATATTCACCTGTATTTATTGAGTGATTTGAGCGACCCTTGAGAGTCCAATATGATAAGTCTCTATAGTTTAAAGTTCAGCAATTTTTAACGACTACATAACTCATTTGCATGATTCATATTACTAATTAATTGTTTATTTTTAGCATTAAACTGGTTTAGGCTTTGCAGTTTGCATTTAGCGATGAGAATGAACACATTCCATTAGGTTTTAAGATCGAGTCTAGTTCTTGCTTGGGGACAAGCAAGGGTTTGGTTTGGGGAAGTTTGATGCGTGTCCTAAATATGATGTTTTACACCCTATTTTACACGCATTTCAGAGCTCAATTATGTAGTTTATGATACTATTTTCCCTATTTTTGTCTACTTTCGTGTTTTTGTGTAATATTGCAGAAATGGGAAGAATACAGCGGAAAATGAGCCGAATCCGTCCCCGAGTACTAGGCATAGGACCTGACGTGAAGTAAAGACTCGGGAAGAGAACTTGGTGCGCGTATCGAGGCCTGAAAGACAAATTTACGAGGCTTTTGGAGCAAAGTACCTGTTGAAGCAGTCGATGGACTGATGCCCTTAGTCGATCGACCAGAGCACGATTCCTAAATCAGATTAGAAGCTACTGTTCAGCGAAGCTTGGTCGATCGACTGGTCCTAGTGGTCGATCGACCACACAACGACTCTGACGCAAATTAAAGACGAGAGTTAGAAGCCCAATTGTAATTAGGTATTTAGGAATAATAGTCACGCTATACTCCTATATAACGTGAACCTATGTTTCAGAACAAAGATGGAATTTTTAAGATTCAATATCGAGTTTTTAGCATCAGATTTCATAGGTTAGAATTCAGTTAACGAACATTCAATACAATTAGATTTATTTTCGTTAATAAAGTTCGTGCTGTCGGATTCTTCTTCTTGCTTTCATTCGGTAATTCTGATTCCTTGATTTCAGTTTGCTTTTATTCATTCATAGATTAGGATTGCATATAGTAGTTTCCCAAAGCCTTATTTTGTTTATGTATCTTATTTGCTTAGTTTATTTAATCATGCATCCAATTTCGTTAATTGTTAATTTCGTTGTTGTTATAAATTCTATCATGAGTAGCTAAACCCTTCGTGCTAAGATGTAGGGGATCTGTAGTGTAGGCGGCGTAGATTTCGTAGACCTAATTCGGGTCTTGGTCGATCGACTGATGTCAATAGTCGATCGACTGAGCCCGTTGGTCGATCGACCGGCTTAGATGGTCGATCGACCGCTTCACGTAAGATCATCTCCTTTTTAATTGATTAAATTGCTTAATTTGACAAATCGAGTGCACGCGACTAGTTGAATACTTAGTAATTGACCGACCCATTAGATCGAAAGATAGGGGAGGGAATTAGACTACCAATTGAAACGACTAAATTATACGGAGATCGAAAGATAGGTAAAATTTAGGCTTTTAAGAATCACTTTTCAGGGCGAGAGTCAGTACTAGTG
This sequence comes from Silene latifolia, assembly GCF_048544455.1. NCBI lineage: Eukaryota > Viridiplantae > Streptophyta > Magnoliopsida > Caryophyllales > Caryophyllaceae > Silene > Silene latifolia. The sequence continues at coordinate 82,172,734 of NC_133534.1, forward strand.
ATACTTAGGGACCCGTAGCTAGATCGAAAGATGCTACCTGTTAAGAATGGACCGAGAGGACTTCTTATTTTCCCATCTTACGTGATTATTTCAGACTTACCTAGGATACTGCCGTCGAAACTACAGTGAAACGACCATCTTAGCATCCTTTTAATATTTGATTTCATCTATTTTCTTTAATTGCTCATTTATTTGCTTTAGTTTAGTTTTAATTTTATTGCCTTTAGTTATAGAATCATTGAAATCGAACCCCCCCAAAACTGTTACTTTAGACTTAAATTAGACAACTTTAAATTGCTTGCCTCCTTGTGGTTCATCCCTGACTGCCACTATCTATAATAGTAGTTTGGATTATAAATTTTATTTTTGATACTAAACGACGGTATCAACGAGTTTTGTGAAACTCACAAGTTTTTTCTAATTCTCAAATTGTTGGATTTATCGATCATTACAAATGAGAGAAATCGGACTATAAATAGGACGATTCACAAGCCTAACCTTAGGCTCCAAGGCAAAAATTAAATGCTACAATTAATGCTCTTGTTGGAAATTACAAATAATAATTAGAAGGCTTAGGATTCTTAGGTGCATCGAACAAAGCCTTCGACACATCCTTGCTGATCCGTGCACCCGGTCGAACAACAACATCGAACAAGGCCTTCGAGCTTGCCCATCGATCTTGCATATCGACGTCTCATATCGACAAACTTGATCGAATGCTGCTTGCTTCGATATTATGGCCAATCAAACTCGTCCCGTATTTCGAAACTCGATAAGTCTTTATTAACTAGAAAATAGAAATAATAAGCTACTTAATTAACTCTAATTCCGACTTGATTTTATGATGCGTAGTTATTAAATAGTCGCTACGCCATACGCATCACATGGTTTCCTCGGCCTCCCACGTGGCCTCTTCTACTAGATGGTTAGACCACAATACTTTCACCAATGCCATCTCCCCACGTCTTGTCTTCCTTATTTTCCGGTCTAGGATCTATTTGGGCGTTTCTACATATGTTAAGGCATCATCCAACTCGATCATCTTCGCATCGAGTACATCTGAAGGGTCACTTATGTATTTACGGAATTGAGACATTTGAAAGACGTTCTGAACTCGGTCCAAGGCCGGGGAAAGTGCTAAACGGTAGGCCACTTCCCCGACTCTACTCAATATCTCATAGGGACCAATGAATTTTTGGCTCAACTTGCCTCTTTTCCCAAATCTCATTACTCCCCTCATGGGTAAAACCTTAAGTAACACCTTATCTCCTACCTCAAATTCAATGTCACTTCTCCTCAAGTTGGCATAACTCTTTTGCCTATCTTGTGTCGCCCTCATCTTTTCTCGGATTATATGGACTTGATCAATCATGTCTTAGATCATTTGAGGCCCCAACAACACAGCTTTGATGTTATCATCCCAACAAATCAGGCTCCGGCACTTCCTTCCATACAAAGCTTCAAATGGTGTCTTGCCAATGCTAGCATGATAGCTATTGTTGTAAGAAAATTCAATCAAATGTAGCCTATCCTCCCAAGAACCTACAAATTCCAAGATGCAAGCCCTCAACATGACTTCTAACGTTTGAATGGTCATCTCCGTTTGTCCATCCGTTGCCGGGTGGAAAGCCGTACTCATCTTCAATTGAGTACCCATAGGGCTTTAAAGTTCTTGCCAAAATCTTAAAATGAATCTCGAATCTTGGTCCGACACAATGTCATTTGGGAATCCATGAAGTTTAACCACATACTTGCAGTAAGCATTAGCTAACTCCACCTTACTCCAAGTGCCCTTCATTGCAATGAAATGAGCCGATTTGGTTAACCTATCCACAATGACCAAAATCATGTTATTCCCCTTTTCAGTTCTTGGTAACCCCACTATAAAATCCATAGATATCGACTCCGATTTCTATTCTGGTACTTCTAGTGGTTTCACTTTCCCTTGTGGTCTCTTATGTTCTCCCTTCACTTTTTGGCAAGTCAAACATCTTGCCACAAATTCCGCCACCTCCCTCTTTATGTTTGACCACCAAAAGGTCTGCTTAAGGTCCTTGTATAACTTATCACCACACGGGTGCACCGAGTAAGGTGTGTTATGAGCTTCATTAATTATATTTTTCTTAAGCTTTTCATCATTTGGTATAAACTATCTCCCCTTGAATCTAAGGCTTTCATCCCCATGCAACTCAAATCTTGAGGGCTCTCCCCTTTCACGTACCCCTTTCCACTCTTGGATCTTCACATCACTTGCTTGCTTCTCCCGAATTTCATCATATTCTAAGGTTAAGTCCCCAATATCATCTCCTTTTTTTATCACATGAATGCCCATATTCTGCACCTCTTCTTTCAATCTTAACATGCACAAAGCGGTATAGAAGGAGTGCACGACTTGCTACTTAAGGCATCGGCCACCACATTGGCTTTCCCATCATGGTACACTATCGCCATGTCATAATCACCAATGAGTTCAATCCATATTCTTTGCCTCTTGTTCATCTCCTTTTGGGTATAGATGTATTTCAAACTCTAGTGATCGGACAACACCTTAAAGGTTGCTCCATACAAGTAATGTCTCCAATTTTTCAAGGCAAATATAACGGCTCCCAATTCTAGATCTTGTGTTGGATAGTTTTCCTCATAGGTATTCAATTGCCGTGATGCATAGGCAATGACTCTACCATTTTGCATAAGTACACATCTCAAGACATTCTTTGAAGCGTCGGTGTACACCTCGAAATTCTCACTCCCTTCTGGCAAGGCTAACTTCAGGGTCGTGGTCAAGCGCTCCTCTAGAGTCAAGAAGGCCATCTCACAACTCCAGTGCCACTTGAAATGGTTTTCCTTTCTCATCGAAGACATCAAGGGTCTAGCGATCTTGGAGAAGTCTTTCACGAACCGTCGGTAATACCCGGCTTGTCCTAAGAAGCTTCGGATTTTCGCTACATTCTTGGGTGCTACCCACTTAGACACAACCTCAATCTTGGTTGGGTCTACGACAACTCCTTTCTTTGATATGACATGGCCTAGAAAAGCCACTTTCTCCAACCAAAACTCGACTTACTAAGTTTTGCATAAAGTTCATGCTCCCTCAAGGTTTGCAACACAATTCTTAAGTGCTCCTTGTTCTCCTCCTTGGTCTTAGAGTGGACCAAAATGTCATCTATGAACACTACCACGAACTTGTCCAAATACGGGCTAAACACCCTATTCATGAGATCCATGAACACGTCCGAGGCATTTGTTAACCGGAATGGCATCACTACAAGCTCATAGTGCCCATATCTTGAACTAAAAGCGGCCTTTGGGATATTCTCATCCTTAATCTTCAATTGGTGATACCCCGACCTCAAATAAATCTTTGAAAATACACCGGCTCCACTAAGTTGGTCGAATAGATCGTCGATCCTAGGTAGAGGGTACTTGTTCTTCACGATGACGCTATTTAACTACCTATCACTATGCTAAATAAGACCTTTAATAACAGTGAGATAATGCAATTACCGTTATTAAATAGAAACAAGCGGAATCGTTATTGCAACGATGGTTGTTAAATATATACCACCGTTGTCCAAATACGCAACCGTTATATAACATCACTAACGGATCTATAATATCGTTATCACAACTCAAGAACCGTTATAAAACTGTTGTTAAATATGTTAATGGCAACATGTATACTTTTAAGAAGCCGTTATTAAATCTTAATAACGGTTTCAAGTCCGTTGTCCTAGTTTACTATTGACAACGGCTTAGTGGTTCCAAAACCGTTGTTAAATATTATATATGATAATGGTTCATTTCGTTATCTTATTTAATTGAATGTCAAAATTTAACAATGGCTTTATTGCGTGCAAAACCTTTGTTATATTTATCTATTGACAACGGTATGTAGCCGTTATCTATTTTTATTGATGAAACTTTGACAACGGTTCTGCTTAAATAAACCGTTGTAAAAGTTTGAGTTCGAGAACTGTTATCGTTCCTTATCTTATATTTTTGGCGGTTTGAATAAGTGGGAAAATATGTCAACGGTTATTTATCTAAATAAAACCGTTGTCAAATAATTGTTTATAACGGGTTGTTTTTTACCGTTATTGTTTTTAATTATTTTTTTTTTTAAAAAAGTTTTAGCTTGTTCTAGCAGCTGCTGGAATGCTATTTTTCAGCAGCTGCTGAAAAATAGCATTTCAGCAGCCGTGCAATGCAAAAATTTAATCCTGCATCAAAATATTACACCCCATGATCAATTAAAACCAGTTTAAAAACAGTACTACAAGATGATCAAAAGCCAATACACAACTTCCTCAAAAAAACATAAGAAGCCAATACACAACGGCTCTATATCATACACACGTACATAAAGTATGAGCAAAATATTGAGACTCCGCTAATGAAACAACATAACTGGCCCACATAGTTCTCAACTGGGTGATGTCCTCTGGCGAATATTCTGGGGCTTTGTTGAGTATTAGTGGAAACTACAATTCAAAATATACATAATCAAAATAGATATAATACATGGAATTATACATAATTGAACTTAATTTACGTCTGAAATAGTTTTTAAATCATAGTAACCCGTATCAGAATGGTGGAATAATTTTCGTTGATAACCTCCCAGATGGATTGACAAACGTAAAAGGCGCATTGTTTGTTGTCTGGTGCTTTAGAAGACTATTATATAAATCACACACAAATCAGCTGAATTTGATAATCAACCTCTTGCATAAACATAAATTAAATGATACGAGTAATTATTAAGAATACACTTACTAATGGCGTGATAAAATTGGGATCAGTGTTGCTTTCATATTTCCCAAGTGGACATAATTTTCTTTTTACTTCAAAAACACTAATTCATAAATACACAGACATGCCATTATTATTTGCATATATATGGCTCAAGTCATACAATAACAAATGACATTATTGAAGGTTGTAAACTTACTCAGTTATCATCTTTACTATACTGTCAGAGGGTTTGATTTCGCAAGAGTCAATCCAGTATACTCTTTTTGTTTCCACTTGGATTGCCAGTAGCACACAATGCTTCCTATACAATTTGGGACATTGAACTGTTAGTTCATTTACACGCATATAAGCATGTTAATAATAAATTTATAGAATCGTGATTCATTACAATAATCACGTACTATACATACATATTCTCATTGTAGTGGACAAGCCATAGTTTTTTAGTCGGCATCAACCGACGAGCGATATTATTGATTTGTTCTTCATATGAAATTTTGTGCACAGAGAACGCCTTAGGACCCAAGAATCCGTAGGCATGAATTGAGAACTTCCACTCAGCGATCTAATTATTCAGGTACCTATTACGCCACATGGAACGAAGAACATTATTGTAATTGATAATTTAAACAAACGTCATTATTCGTAAATGGAAATGAGTAAATAGTTTTATTAATAAAACTTACTTTATCCAAATCAAAATGTGAACAACATCTAAATTGTCAAGGTCGACAAATTCCATCAGTTGCTTCAGGTCCAGTATAGCTATATCTGCTGCGCCCATAATTTCCACTTCAATGTTAATCATGACTACATTCCCTCTAGGTGACTTCTTTACAGCCAGGTTGTGGAAAGCCTTCAGCGAAGTAGTTTTCATTTTTTTCTTATATGCACACGATTCATAATAAGAATCATTAGCAGGCTTGACTACAACAAACGTAGTTGGCTTATATTGTATGTCGTGTGGTTATGTTTTTGGGGAAGACGTAGTTCTTTCGGTGACTGGCCGTTGACGTATTAGTAATTGCTTTAGCTGCCGCTATGGCTTTGCTTAAGTTCTGCAAATATAAAGATTAAATTACTTACAATATGTTAATATTCGTACCCTAATATATTTAAAGAACAAGTAATAATTAACGTCTGCATATAGGTACCTATGAGATGACAACATTGATGAGGTTGTCATGCCATTGCACATAAGAACTTAGGGCTTCTCTCAAATAAGTGACCTCCTCATTAGGAAATGGTACTTTTACTTCCCCATAATCGTCTTTATATAATTGGGACACTTCCAATTTCCTGAATTTGTCACGAAGCGGTATACCATGAACCTTAAGTTGTTAAAGCCGGTCGTAATCGAATACATATGCTCCGACAACAGCAACTTTTTGTTTCCCCTGTAAATAGAACAGACGACAAGACACCTTGCAATCGCCCTTCACGACAGCTTTAATCAATTAGTACACATACATGCATTACCTTTAATAAATTTCATAAGTAAAAAACGTGTATGATATGAATAATTATAAACTAGCAGCTATTACCTTTTTTGGTGTTGATAAGAACGTCTGATCATCAACTACCTCCACCTCATCCTATGTCACGACCTTCCTGGCTTTCGCTTCCTCTTCAACTGCCTGATATCGATCCTCGGCTCCCACCTCAGTCTCATTTGCCATTTTCTTCTCCCTTGCCATGTCCTTCTCGGCTTCCTTCTGTACATTAACACTTGTCCATATAACACCTACTGATTTTCCAAATCATATAACACATTGTATATAAGACATAAATATTATAACTCTTTTTCCTGTTCCTCCTCCTCTTCCTCCTCCCCTGCTTCTTTTATGACTTCTTGAACCATATCCAACTTTTCTTCTAATGGCTTTTCCCCAGTTTCCAACATTCTCAGCATCAACCTGGCCATTTTCTTTAGTTGTTTAGTAGAAATTAATGTCAGCATATATAGTTATAAATTATGTTGAATCAAATATAGTATTTACATGATTAACTTCTGGGAATCATCACCATTCATGATCCTTCGAGATGTTTTCCCAAAATACTTAATGATACCAACATGCGTCGATACCCCTCTCACATGACAAGGATGCTCTGCTTTGCCGATTGCCATAACAAGAATGTCATCATGTCCTTGAGGCTTCCATCTTCCTTCCTCTACCTCCTTCTCACAGATCCTTTACATACACAAAAAACCATTATGCAACTAAATTTTATTTAAACTCACAATTATATAAGTCCGACCACCAGTGGTAGGAGTGACATATTAAGTCAAACATAAAATTTTCTCTTTGATGTCCTTATCATATTCAGTTTACATCTTTCCGTTCTTAGAAGTGTGACCTTCCACCCAAGCGTCGTGACGACTGAATTTTCCAAGCTTTGCCTACAATTCTGATGTGGCTCATAATTTTGCACATTTAGTCCCCTAACTAAGCCTCATTTTGCATACTAATATAGCATTTCATAACCATTTTATTCGTCATTTGCTTCCTATTTGCTTTCATAGTACATTTTATATGTTTTGTAGGAAAGGAGATAATGAGGCGGAATTCTCGTTTCTCGCACATATTCGGAAGCTTGTTTATGATCTTAAATGGACTAGTATAAAGAGGAGGCAAGAATGATGACCAAAGATAATAGAAATAAGGAGTATATAGAAGCATCATAGGCATAAAAGCAAGAAAAAGGGAATCTGCTGCTCAACCCGCCCGAGTCAAGAACAACCCGCTCGATCTGTGCCTCCACCCGCTCGAGTCGATCTCAACCCTTTCGAGTTGAAGCTCAGGATGCTCGTTTTCAGCCCAGATCAAGCGGATTGTTCGGCAGGAAGCTTGTCTTCGCAATGGGGAGCCGTGGGGCTCCTTAAGGACTTGCAAGGCTCTATTCGACACCTAAGTATTTTATTTCCTAATCTACCCTTGCTTAACCTAATGTTGTACCACTATATATATACTCCATTTGTAATAATCAAGAGATTATGCTTCCTTAGTTTAGATTAAGCTCTCATTAGGAGTAGATTAGAATAGATTAGCATTTAATCTTTCCATAAATTACACATTAATCTTTCCTTCATTATTGTTCAAGATTTATTATTGGGTAATTGAAGATTATTGGGTTATTATTTGAGAATTGACAACTCTTCATTAATCAATCAAGTTCTCTTCTATTATTCTTTCCTTTTCATTTGTTCATCTTAAGCTTGGTATAGTTCCTTCAGTCTTTACTTTATTGCTTATTGTTTTACTCTTCTATCATGTTTATACTTGTTAAGATGATTGACACCATTTTTAACATGATTTCTATGATAATGAGTGAGTAGTTTCCTAACTAGGGATTAGTGGGAAATTGGGGGGGGGGGGGGGGTTAATCATGGGAATGATTTATGCTTAATGAGTTCATATGAATGCTTGCTTATTGTTTTCGAACTTATGCACTTGTCATGTTTGATGAAATGCTTGATTGACAACCTAGCATGTTTCTCTTATCCTTTCAACAAGACTTTTAAGACATAAACCAACTCAAGGCTTCTTAGACCATGCATATAGTTGATTAGGAATAATTAAGTTGATTGTAGGTGTTGTAAAGTCTTGACCGACTCGGCTCCGAGACCTAAGTTTCCCCTAGAAATCGTAAGATATACACTAAATCGATTCCAATAATAATAATTGCTTGCATGTATGAAACTTGTTTGTTTGATTTCACCATGATCCCTTATGATCCCATGATTCCCTAGTATTCGTTACCATTTTTTCACACCCTCGTTTTATTGCTTGTTTACCCTTTATTGCTTTTATTAGTTTAGAATTTTCATTTCAAACCAATTGTGACAAACCTAGCGCAACAACAATTAGATTGAACAATTTAAGTACCGCCTTCCTTTGGGTTCGACCCCAACTTTCTTGCTATGCTAGTAGGTCGATATAAATGTGTTTGAGAGCGTACAATGACACGTTCATCAAAATGGCGCCGTTGCCGGGGACGATATTTGAATCATTCTTTTGTCTAGTTTTAGTTGTGCTTCTTCTTGAGGGATCTTGGTTCCTTGAGAATTTTATTTCTTGTACTTGCTTTATTTGATTTGTTCAACATGTCTACTTTAACCTTTTGGCAATTTGAAAATGAGTCATTTGATAAATATATTGCAAGATTTGAAGGTTATATGACTCATGCTTGGCATCATGGTTTTACTTTTTCAAATTATGAAGCACATGTTGTGTTGTTTATAATGGCATGAACCTTGAAAACCACAACTTAGCATTTAACTTGAGTGGTGGTAGGATTTGTGAGATGAGTTGTGAGGAATTTTGGGAATTTGTTGAGTTCATGGCCACCGAATGTCTTAAGAAAATTGTACATGACATCTTTGAAAGTGCCAAGGAAGGTATGATAGAAGCGATAAAAACCACATTTCAAAAATTCATTGAGGAAAACTATTATGAAATGAGATTTGTGAGAATGAGACATCTTCCTATAACCGTGAGCCAACCCACTATGTTCACAAATTTTCCCCTCGTTGGGAAGATGGAGTGCTAGATGATAAGAGTGATGATGATGAGGAGTACATTCTTGATTGTGAAACCAATGCTTGGATACCGTCATCCTACTCTTCTTATGCGACAATGAACCCAACGTCCATGGAATTTGATGGGAAAAGTGAGAGTGAGATGGATGTGAGCTTGAGTTAAAACTCACCTTTTGAGGATGACATGTTAGAAGGAGACAATTGTGTTGAGCTTGGTGAGCCTTGTTATGACAACCCCTTTGATAATGGTCCTTGTTGGGATGAGGAATATGATGACATTTGGGAACCCCAAATAGGCACTATTGAAGTCGCCTTGGATGATAATGAGAGTACCTGTCTTGAATGTGGTGACTTTGACTATTTGGAGGACGAGGTGAGTGAAGTGTTAAATTACTCGTTTCATGTTCCTTCCATCCAACACATCTCTTATGATTTTTGTCATATTGTTCTTAACATGATTGTTCGGTCTATTACTTGGGCATTTTTCAATTTCATAATCTTATGTTTTATCAACGCCTATTTATATCTCACTCCTAAGAATTTGACCGACTTCTTCGTGCTTTAAGTGCTAGTGATAATTTTCTATGAAATTATTTATTGACAATCTTTGGTTTGATGGAGTTCCTCAATAACCATTAACTTTTATATATGCAATTAGTGTAGATTTGCATTCATTTAATAAATTGTATGAGAGATGAAAGGGAGGGATCTCATATTTTAATTGAGCTTTTTGAAGGAAATTGATGAAAACGAGAAGATGGGAAATGTAAAGAAATGAAGAAAATGGAGAATTTGGGCTTGTGCATATCCTACTTATCATTAAAAAGGTGTTGGGTCGAAAATTGCTGGAATCCGTGGGGACTGAGCCCAACCCGTGCGTGTTGAAGACCAAGAAAAGAAAAAAACATCAGTGCCTCGAAATCATGGCGAGTTCTCGAGAACCCGAGCGTCCCAAGTCATTAACCCGAGCGGGTCGAAAATGACTCGAGCGAGTCATGCCCCAACTCGAGCAGGTTAATATGAACTCGAGCGGGTTCAGCTGTAATTCGTAGCACTGATTAAGAAAACGAGTGGATCCAACCCAGCCCACCCGCGTTTAGCTACAAACCCGTGTGTGCTTCCATTTCAGTCCGTGAACATAGCTTTGCATCCCATCTCACCTACCATCTTCATCTTCTACATACAATATTCATCCCCAACTTACAAAAATCACTCAAACATCAACCAAATCCAACCAAATCACCTTCTAATTACTCTAAAAATCATTCTAATCCATTTCTATACAATAAAAACCAACATTTCAACCTTCTTCATACTCAAAATCACCCATTTTCATCACTTTCAAATTTGGATCTCCAAAAATCCGTGAGTCGCTTTTGTGTTTCGGGTTTGATTTTTGCCTTCTAGCTTCATTTAATTGCTTCTAGTGTTCTAAAAAGGCATTTTCAAGGTTGATTGGTTCTTATTTGTGAAGATTTGAAGCATATTTGGGTGGTGATTCTTGGTGGATTTTAAGACAACAACAATGAGTTTTTGGGGCAAGAGTAAGTCTACTACTTCTAAAGGAACAAAGAGAAGAAATGGAAGTGGTTCTAATGCACCACCGGAGTTCCAAAAGCAAGAGGAGGAGCTAGTACCGTAAATAGAGCAACTTGGGGACTTCTCGGAGGTAGTATTCATCAAAAATGAGCATAAGAGACGATTTGTGAAAGTACTAGGTATGAAATTTGAGCCTACTCGTTTCATTTGTCGTAATATTTTGGATAAACTTGGTATTGAAGGACAAACTGAGTCCTTCTTTAGAGGAATGGGTCTTGAGACGATGTTTAATATGCATGAGGTGACATATGTTAGCCTCACATTGGAATTCTTGTGTAGTCTCAAAGTTTTTTAAGGAGAAAGATATAGGCTTGGAATTTAGGTTGTGTAATGAAACCCACCGGATATATTTGGGTACTTTTGGTGAAATTTTTGGACTTCAGATACCCAAGACCGACCTTGAGAAACCCATAGGGGTCACGGAGTCACACTTGTGGAGAGCGATTACCGGATTGGAATTACATGGTTTTAGGAGGTGTCATGCTTTCTACATTCATCATTCGGTTATTAAACTATGGCATGAATTTATTGCGGGGACTATCAATGGTCAGAGTGACACGGGGAGTGTTAGTCAACTTGACATGACCTTTCTTGAGTCTTATTTGAATGTCCAAGGATTGCCAAAATACAACTTTAATCCCACACTTGAGTTACATGTTCGGTTCCGAGCTCTAGCAAAGGGTAAGACTAAGTCCAAGGGAATTGTGATGGGTGGACTTGTGACTAGGATGGCCAATGTATTGTGTCCGGGGTTTAATGATGATGAGAGGTATATAGCTCTACCTGGGGATAATTTGATTGATGAGAAGGCTATCTTTAGGCATCACAAATGGTGAAAGTATAGTGATTCGGGAAGCATTGATTGGTACACCAAGAGAAGCACTACATTCACCCTTCCTTGTTGGGACCTCTCTCCCACCGAGCCTAGGTCGAGCTACCTTGCACCTATGTCGAGTTACCTTCTCCCCATTGAGAGGATTGTGGCTCGACCACCTAGGAGACATGAGGAGGAGCCTCCTACTCCTTCCTATGCACCACCACCATCCCAAGGTCCAAACCTTGGCATCCCGCAATTCCATCATGGTGTTCGGCCCTCTTTTGCGGAGATACCACCTTATCCCCATGTCTACTAACCCTACACTCCTCCTCCTTCTAGCACCCCGCCATCGGGCATTGATATCTTGATGGGTATGATGAGAGACGTGGATTTTAGGATCCACCGTGGGCATGAAACAACACCTTGTGTTCCCAAACCAAGGCATGAATGAAGGTGTTGTAAAGTCTTGACCGACTCGGCTCCGAGACCTAAGTTTCCCCTAGAAATCGTATGATATACACTAAATCGATTCCAAAAATAATAATTGCTTGCATCTATGAAACTTGTTTGCTTGATTTCACCATGATCCCCTATGATCCCATGATTCCCTAGTATTATTTATCATTTGTTCACACTCTTATTTTATTGCTTGTTTACCCTTTATTGCTTTTGTTAGTTTAAAATCTTCATTTCAAACCAATTGTGACAAACCTAGTACAACTACAATTAGATTGAATAATTTGAGTACCCCCGTCCTTTGGGTCTGACCCCGACTTTCTTGCTATGCTAATAGTTGGGTATAAACGTGTTTGAGAGCGTACAACGACACGTTCATAAAATTCATCATCACAATGATATCCTATCAAAATATTTATGTTTAATATGAACATATATAACATCCAACTAAAACACCTAATAGTCTAATACTATAAGAATTATGTACTTACAAGTTTCGTCTGAATCAATCTATAACCATCTCGGGAGCCGTAAAATACGGTCTTTTTCTTCGAAATGTTCGCCTTATTCCTCTCACTTATAGCCTTCATCAAATAAATTGTATCGAGAAACGTAAGCTTGACCAAACACTAAACTAAGTATACTTCTTTAGTTATTAAGTTACCTTAAACTTGTCAGACTGCCCATATGCGATATAGCTATCCCAATGGTCTTGACTGACATACGGATACTTCTTTGTTGGTGGTATCTTGTTCATCTCCCCGGTTTCCTTGTTGAACAAATGGTTCTCAACAATCTTTAACTTCCAAGATCTGAGGGCTTCCCCTGTCGTTTTTTTAAGGTACTTATCATACCTTTCGGGGACAACGTAAGCTAACTGCATATATTATGAGCCTAGTTGGTTTTTTTCGGCTAGTACACATATCAAGTAGTAACTTAATTTCAGCTAAAACATTTATTATTGTATATACATACCTTTATCTGTATATTTGCATAGTGTTCCGTATTTTACTCTATTCACTAATACGCGGCGTACCGAGACGCAAATACTGTCTTACACAACAACCAATCCAACTCGTAAAATACCCGACATTCTCACCATATGATAGCCCCATATATTTATCCCATTGTAAAGGATTAGGTATCTTTGAATTTATTGCTTCTAGGGAAACCCTGTGGTGCATTCGACCCGCAGTGTGTTGCAAATTATTCTCACCACCTGAGTCGTCGCCTGACGCATTTCCATCATTTCTTTTCTGCTTTTCGACCATATCTAAAGAAGAAATTAATAAACAAATAATAACAATGCATACTTATAATAACAAACAAATCTCTAGAGAGGAGGGTTTATTACTTCTTTAAAGAGGCGAATCCAGGTTGATCTGGCGGCTGCAATGGCAATGACGACGATGACTGCGACGGTGATAGGGTAGGCTGGTGGTTGAAGGGAAGCTCAGTGTTTGAGGATATTATGTGGGGGAGGGGAAGCTCAGAGTATATATGTGTGAATAATACAACACTTGCAAGACCTTGTTTAATGGAAAGTAATAAACAAGGTATAAGAAAAACGGTTGTATTTTGTTTCCAAACAGACAACGGGTTTGTTTGAAACCGTTATTGATTAGTATCATCTACAACGTGTTAGAAATAATTGTTGTCTTAAACCTTATCATTTTTTTTTGATATTACCGCCAAGAAATAAAGCATCATTTTTATATAGATAACAACGACCTGAACCGTTATAATTGTATACGTCCTGAATAACGGTTTAGGTATAACCATTATATTTTATATTTCATTTTGTTTTATTTTACCGCCAAGAAATATAGCATCATTTGGTACGATTTTTCCCTAACCCGCTGCAACAGTAGAAAATGTTTATAATAGCAGTTTGATATATAACAGCAAGAGAATAATTACACATGATGTAAAATATCTTGTTTGGATTGCTGATATTTCCACATCTGTCCGGAACGTTTTTCAGATTTGCTAGTCTCTTTATTAACCCAAATACCTTCATCATGATCATCTCGTGTATATATGTTTGGAATGTTAACATTTTCAACATCATTACCAAATTGCGATACCACTGTGATCAAGTCCTTCAAATTTGACGTCTTCATCATCTGGAATTCGACGATGGCAAGATAGAACAACTGATCACTTATTATCCATAGGATCGATAACATAAACACTTGTTTTGCTCGTAACGCTTATATAAAAGGATCGTCCTTGTTTCCAACCTTGTCAAAATTTACTAATGTGAATCCTAAATCATCATTTCTAACACCATTATTGTTGTCAATCCACTTGCACCAAAATAGAGGTATCTCAAAATCCATGTAGTCTAAATCCAATATCTCTTGAATAACTCCATAATATTGCATTGTACCCAAAATAGGATTTTTATCCTTTGACCTTGTAATACTACGGTTTTATGGGTTTTGTTACTCGGACGAATAGGGCTAACTCGGCTGAGTAAAGCGTCGTCTGTTTTCTGGTCAGGCTACTGTCCAAGAACACTCGACCGAGTAGTGTAATACTCAGCTGATTAGGGGGTACTCAGCCGAGTACTCGACCGAGTAACCGGTCTGACGGGTTATTTCTGCGGTTTGATTAAGGTGATTTGAGATTATATATAAACTGCGTTTAATAGTTGCTATTCATTCTATCAAAATCTAAACTATGTTCTTCACTACTCTAATCACCCTAATCACTCTCAAGGCTAATTAATCGATTGCAAGTCTACACTTCCGTCTTTTGTTCCGATTTCGTTGGTAAGTCTCTAGTGCTTTGTAGAACTTGTAATGGTTGAAACTAAAACATTTCTCTAGTCTCTTACTCCTAAGTCAATGAAATCAGCCTAGGATTTTGAAAAATCCTTATAGGTTTGGAAACTAGAGTTTGTGCAACCCTTCAACACACAACTTAGTATATTATCCAAACATAAGAACGAATCCCCAATTCTCCTCAAGAATCTTATAGGATGTTCTTTAAGGCTTTCAAAAGACCTTCATTCGAATTAACTTGTTATTGACTTATTATGCTCCAAGCATATGATTCATCACGGCATGTGCAGATAATGACATACATGACCGTTCTAATGGCGGAAACATTAGCAATCGATTTCATGTGATCAACAACTTATTTAGGTTCAGTGAATGACTATGACTCTATCATAGTAATTCCACTTTCATCAATATGAATAACCTATTCAACCTTGTTGATGTTAAACAGATAAAGAATCTTATAAATATTGGATACTTATCTAAGTGCCAATCTAAAATTTCCTATGTCATAATAGATTTGGAATTTTGGAATGCAATATGTCTTATTTCATTGAGAATTGAAAACCAAAACGCTCCCTTATTGATGATAGTGTTAGTGTGCCATTCTCAATGAGTGATATTGTAACACCCCCATACTCCAAGTGCCTTACCAGGACCACTCAGGTATGAAGACATCACCATCTCGGTCGCCCGAGGTATGATAATCAAATAGACAAAACAGAAACAACATTTATTATAAGTAGTTTAATGAATAAATACAATCCTCGAAACCAAACTGAAAGTACAATACATTATTCCAAACTATCTGTTCTCAACTGAAATGTAAATAAATACTAAACTACAGCGGAAGACTCTATCGTCATGTCGTGGCCATCCCAAATTATCCCGTACTCATCTCTTTACTGTTCAATATCTGCTCACCATCCCCGAATGGATCACCGCAGTTTACAAAACAACACCGGGTCGATACTAATCACACAATCAATATAGATAACAATACCAAGTTACACAGACAATTTGAATCACACACACACACACACACACACACACCAACTCCCATCATCTCAATCTTGACCGTCCACTGGACCCATTACCGCGATGGGGGGACCGCACCGTTCCCACCTAAGCCCCGCTCATCGTACGAGCGATAACCCCGTCCATTAATGTGCACATCCCCTTCCGTGGCGGGTTCCACGAAGGGCGAAACTAGGGCGTGAAGTCACTCCCGCAAGTGACCCCACTCGGTAGAACGCATCTCGAGAACCACAGACAACCAATCACAATCACAATCACAATCACAATTATCAAACCAAACAACTAATTACAAGACATCATCAGAAATATCCCATTATGGGACTAATACGAGTAGGAAATCCTACCCGAAAGCACAACACGCAGACGGTATCTACAAATTGTATCAAAACGGCTCCTCTACGAATTCTCCTCCTATCACACAAAGACATAAAGACTACCAATCACTCACTATTCATAAAACCCCCAAACCCTAAATTAGGGTTTAATCAAACTTAGCAAAACATTATAAAAATTGTATTAAAAGCTTACCCTCGACGCAAGGAATCCAACGACACGAAAAACAGCAAGAACCGACCGTTTGAACTCCGGGAATTGTTAAGGATGCGATTAGGAAGATGACTGACTGCTCTCTCTCTTAAACAGGTTTTAGGTTTTGGTAAAAGTGTTTTAAAACAACGACGATTATGTTTAAATACCTTAATCGCATAATTAACAAAACCCGAGAAAAACTCCCCGTAAACCGGACACTCGATCGAGTACCCAAGGTACTCGATCGAGTACCCCCTTACTCGATCGAGTACCCCAGCTACTCGATCGAGTACCCAACAGGTCAGAAACTATTTTATTTCGCAACTTGCCCTTACTCGATAGAGTACCCCAAGACATATAAATACGGAGTATTATAGTCTTCCCTCCTTAAAAGGAACTTCGTCCCCGAAGTTCAAACCACCACTAAACAAAGGTACTCCCATAAGCCTCCCGACTCGAAGGTCAAACAAAAGACACCGTAAAGCATGATACTAACCCAACTTATCCCGACAAACATACCGACACAACATATAAAAGGTGTATAAAACTCTTAAAAACTCTCGCGATCATCTCCTACCCCCCTAAAAGAAACAAGGTTACGTCCCCGCAACCATACATACTTGATCAAAAAGGAAAGGGTAACGCTCTTTCATGATATCCTCTGCCTCCCATGTAGCTTCCTCAGTCTCGTGGTTAGACCAAAGGATCTTAAGCAAAACTGTCTCACCACTCCTGGTCTTTCTAACCTTTCGGTCTAGGATCTGCTTAGGCACCTCAAGATATGATAAAGACTCATCCACTCTAAGCTCTCTCCTCCAACACATGTGACGGGTCACTCACATACTTCCGCAGCTGCGATACATGAAACACATTATGCACTCTCTCCAACGCAGCCGGTAAAGCCAAACGATAAGCAACTTCCCCAACTCGCTCTAAGATCTCATAAGGCCCTATAAACTTCTGACTTAGCTTGCCTTTCTTCCCAAATCTCATAACTCCACGCATCGGAGACACTTTCAGAAGAACCTTGTCCCCAACTTGAAACTCTATGTCCCGACGATGTAGATCTGCATAACTCTTTTGTCGATCCTGGGCTGCTCTCATCCGTTCCCTGATCATCTTAATCTGTTCCACCATCTCATGCACCATCTCTGGTCCTAAAACCACTGCCTCGGCACTATCGTCCCAACAGATTGGACTCCTGCATCTCCTCCCATACAAAGCCTCAAACGGTGCCATACCAATACTGGTGTGATAGCTGTTGTTGTAAGAAAACTCTATCAAGTCCAACCTCTGCTCCCAGCTACCACCAAAATCCATCACACAAGCTCGCAACATATCCTCAAGAGTTTTGATTGTTCTCTCGATCTTTATCATCTGCGCAGGATGAAATTTTGTACTCATCTTCAAAGTTGTTCCCAACGATTCCTGCAACTCCTTCCAAAACCTTGATATAAACCTCGCATCTCTGTCAGACACTATGTCCTTCGGGACTCCATGTAACTTAAGCACGTTCTTTCGATAGGCCATAGCCAATTGTGCCTTAGTCCATGTATCTTTAATTGGAACAAAGTGAGCTGACTTGGTCAGACGATCCACTATCACCCAAATCATGTTGTTACCTTGTTGACTCTTAGGCGAACCCACAATGAAATCCATGGAAATGGATTCCCACTTCCACTCAGGCACCTCTAAAGACTGAATCTTACCTTGTGGTCGTCGCTGTTCCCCTTTAACTCTCTGGCATGTCAAACAACGGGACACAAACTCAGCTGTCTCTTTCTTCATCCCAGGCCACCAAAACGTTTTCTTCAAATCTTTGTATAGCTTGTCTCCACCTGGATGAACTGAATATGGTGTGCAATGCGCTTCACATCATGATCGTCTTTTTCAACTCCTCATCGTTAGGAACACACCACCTACCATCAAACCTCAAGCTACCATCTCATGAATGGAAAACCGGGACACTTTGTCCCTTTCTCTACTCCACTCTCCACTCAACTATCTTAGGATCCAAAGCCTCGCTTATCCCGAATGTCATCATAAAACTCCATATGTCTTTGTCATATCACCCATGGCATCTCCTTTCTGCATCATATGTATCCCAAAGCTCGCTACCTCATCCCTCGGCCTCATCAAAGATAGAGAGCTGTACACGAGAGAATGTACACTCTTTCTACTCAAAGCGTCGATTCATAACGTTGGCCTTCCCTTCATGGTAGATGATTTCCATGTCATAATCGCCAATCAACTCCATCCACCTCCTCTGTCTCATGTTCAACTCCTTCTGCGTGAAGATGTACTTGAGACTCTTGTGATCGGAAAATACCTTAAAGATTGCTCCATAAAGGTAATGTCTCCAAATCTTGAGAGTAAACACCACCGCACCCAACTCCGGATCATGAGTAGGGTAGTTCTCCTCATAAGGCTTCAATCGCCTAGAAGCATAGGCAATCACTTTACCATTCTGCATCAACACACATCCCAACCCATTCTTCGAGGCATCTTTATAAACCTCGAAATTCTCGCTCCCTTCAGTAATGCGAGGACGGAGCTGTGGTCAAACGCTCCTTTAATGTTTGGAACGCCGTCTCACAACTCTCATCCCAACGAAACCTGTTCTCTTTCCTCATCAACGCTGTCATCGGTCTAGCTATCTTGGAGAAATCTTTCACAAACCGTCTCAGTAGTATCCAAATAAACCCAAGAAACTTCTCACCTCAAAGAACATTCTTCGGTGCTTCCCACTTTGTCATTGCCTCAATCTTCGCCGGATCCACAGCTACCCCATCTTTAGAGATTACATGCCCCGGAAAAGCAACTTTCTCTAACCAAAACTCACACTTGGAAAACTTAGCATACAACTCATGATCCCTCAAAGTCTGCAACACGATTCTCGGATGCTCCTCATGCTCCTCCTTAGTCTTAGAGTAGACTAAGATGTCATCGATAAACACTACTACAAACCGATCCAAGAACTGTCAGAAGATTCTATTCATCAAATCCATAAACACTGGCGCGCATTAGACAACCCAAACGGCATCACCACATACTCATAATGGCCATACCTCGACGTGAAAGTCATCTTCGGTATGTCCACATCTCTAATCTTCACCTGATGGTACTCCGACCTCAAATCAATCTTAGAAAAGACCGTTGCACCGCTCAACGATCAAACAGGTCATCTATCCTTGGCAAAGGATACTTGTTCTTTATCGTCACACGGTTCGGCTCCGTGTCGATGCACGACCTCAAACTCCCATCTTTCTTCTTTACGAAAAGAACTGGTGCTCCCCAAGGCGATACACTTGGTCTAATGTATCCCTTCTCTATCAAATCATCCAACTGCTTCCTAAGCTCCTCCATCTCCTTAGGACCTTACGGTACGGTGCCTTAGAGATCGGCCCCGTCCCTGGCTTCAACTCAACGGTGAAATCTATCTCCCTCTTCGGTGGCAACCCCGGAATCTCCTCCGGGAAGACATCTGCAAACTCTCCCACCACTGGTATCTCATCAACTGTCGGACTCTTTATCCGGTCATATCTCACATGGCACAAGATCAGAGGACATCCCTTCCTCAGATAAGACTTCAAGGTAACAGATGCAATCAACTTAACTTTGGGTTTGACTAGAAACCCACGGTAAGACACACTAACACCCTTAGGACCTCTTAGGGACACTTTCTTTTGATGGCAGTCTATCTTAGCTTTATACTTTCCTAACCAATCCATCCCAACTATCATCTCAAAACCATTAAAAGGAAACTCTAGCAAGTCTACAGGGAAATCGACTTGCCCAACTATCAAAGATACATCTCTAAACAACCTCCCGCACGATACAGACTCACCCGAAGGTATGAAAACTTGCTCCCTAACAGACTCATATACTCTCAAACCCAACTGTTTTACATGACTCGAAGACACAAACGACTGAGAAGCCCCCGAATCAAACAAAACAAACGTAGGAACACCATTAACAAGAAATGTACCGGTGATAACGTGCGCATCTTCCTCACCGTCTTCTTGTCCATCATGAACAACTTGCCATCGGTCTTCCGCCCACCTCCTGGACAAGATCTTGGCGATGCGGTCGGCTTAGCACCCGACCCTTGATTGTTGTTGTTGTTGTTCATCGGTGTCTTCTGATAAGAATTACCGCCGTTGCGGTTGCCTCCACTCTTGTAGCTCTGACCTCCCCGGTTTGGCCATGATCCAGCTGGTCTGTTGCTCGCAAAGCTCTGTGCAGGTCTCTGAACAGATCCCGGTGCACTCGTGCACTCATGTCTCTTGTGGCCTACGCCACCACAACCAAAGCAGTCACTCCCCAACTATTGCTCACACTCCCACGGCCTCTCCCAAAGGAAGTTCCAAAGACTAAACCCGGACCCGGAAGAAAATCCCTTAGATTGATTGTGGTTGCCTTTCTTGAAATTAGATTGGCCACCACCCTCGCTCTCGAGACTTCCTCTTCTCTCCCCGACCTCTCCTGAGCCATCTCCACTAGTCTCTCAGCTCTCCCAGCCCTCTCATACGCTTCCTTTACATCAGTAAGGACTCCCACGGGTAACTTATCCATAATTTTCGTGGTTAGCCCTCTCTCAAACCTCAAAGCTAGATTCTCCTCACTCAAACCCATATCCTCAAAGCATATCTAGATTTCTCATTGAACTGCTGTAGTACTCGACCACGACATCTCAAAGATCATCTTAAACTTGTCGAACTCCTCCCTCAACTTACTCCTCACATGTTCTGGTACGAACTCCTTCCTCACAGCCCTACGAAACTCCTCCCAAGGTATAGCAGGTAACCCTTGGTTGGTATATATCTCTTTAGCACTCACTTTCACTGAATCCCACCACTTGCCACCGCCTCCCTCGGATAAAATGCAGCTGATCCACTCTCATCTCATCGGACAAATGAACTAAATCTAGTATGTTCTCCATCTCCCTCAGCCAACTATCAAGAAGGTTAGGCTCCTCAACTCCCTTGTACTCCTTCGGGTTAAACCTCGCAATATAGAGGCTGACTTTAGCATGGTCAACCTCCTTCTCCTTACTCTTATCCTTGTCCTCATTCACTCTCTTCGGGGTCTCAGTAAGAGCATCCTGGTGTTCCAACATCTTAACGATGTCATATGTGGTCATAAGCTCTGCTCTCGCGTACAAAGCATTTCTCTTGGGCGGCATCTTGAAACTATACATATATAAGAAAAGGGGTAGATATGAACATACGTACTAAACTTCAAAACACTAAACACGCTGCCCAGAACCTACTCGATCGAGTATCCAAACCCACTCGATCGAGTAACGGGCTACTCGATCGAGTGCCCCCATGTACTCGATCGAGTACCCAAACTCCAGAACCAAACAGACCTTCTGATCTCCTACACACTCGATCGAGTATCTAGGCTACTCGATCGAGTGACCCCCTACTCGATCGAGTACCCTTAGTTACTCGATCGAGTGCCCCAAAACTCGATTCTGGACTCAAAATCGCCAAAAACCCAGCCGATCGAGTCAGTCTCACTCGATCGAGTACCACTAATACGTAAGAGCTACCCGCATGTTACGTCATATACTAACATGCTAAACTTCATAAAACCACATGATATCATAATAAATATGCTACGCGTCTATTCTACTATCAACAAGATCAATTCATCATGCTATTAAAGCCACATTGTAAACATCCAACATGTTATTCCAACATCAAGTCTACACATATATTACTTTTCTTTCACATTCTCAACTTCTCCTTCAACATCCAACAATCACACACTTCATCACATTGTTAACAAGTTAACTAAGCACACATATACTCGACAAACACTTTCCCCCGTGACCGGTTCAAAGTTGTAGGGCGACCCCCGCGACTTTAGGACGTCTCCCAAGCCTTTGCACTAGCTCCTACAACCTTTTCCCCGGGTTCATTTTAATTGACTCCCTATGTTCATTAAGTTCATTGGTTACAGGTTTCAGGATTCGTCGCTCGATACCATTTGTAACAACCCCATACTCCAAGTGCCTTACCAGTGTAGACACCTCGTTTTCGCACCCCTCGCAAAACCACCCGGTGATGATTGGGCCGCATGTTTGATTCGCGGAACGATTTGTGACAGTTCGTAAGATTATCGTCAAGTGATTGCTCAAAAATTAATGTCAACCTCTTAGTTGTCATCTACGTGCCCGATACGGTCGTTTTGGCGATAATTAGAGTACATTCGAGTCCGGTCAAAAACCGTCTCCATTTTCTCGATAATCGTTAAATCCCGAGTCGAATGTTCGGAATGTTCCGGATATTTCTATTCCATATTTCTCAAATTTTATCTTTTGGCAAATAATATCCCGTAATATTCAAAAGATAATCGAATTAAATCCATCCTACCATAACTTAAACACGGAAATCTTTCTTAAACAGGGAGGAAACCTCCTGGGAATAGACGCAGTCTTTGCGCCTCTTCCAAGAGACGCAGTGGCTGCTGCGCCTCTTCCCGGGCCCTTCTTTGCATGATTTACGTATCTTTTTTATATCTTTCCGAGATTCACTTCCAAAGAGTCTCCGAAACCCTATTCCTCCGCGTGATTAGTATAAATAGGAGCTTTCGTTCCTCATATTTCTCACGCGAGTGTCCGCCCTTCTCTTCTCCCTTTGCATTCTAGACTTTGTTCTTACTAATTGGCGCCTACGTGCTTGAACATTCGACCACGTAAGCTCGGATCTTTCCGGGTACCAGCCTCTCCGTTGCATGACCGACCAATTTGACCACTACACTCAATCAATCTAATTAATCAATTTGTTAAATCGTTTTCCTCTTTCGAGGGCACTCTTTCCTTGCATTCGCGTCGAGCATCACTAATCGATTTTCTTAGTTCATCTCGTTCCGTCAACATGTAAGTCTGAGGGTGTAATAATCCTTATTTATTTATTGTATTTTACTTTATCGTATCACAATTGTAAGATCTATGTCGAATACACCATTAAAACCGATTTCTAAAACCGTCTTTAAAACCCCTTTTTACGGATTTCCGTGACAGACGAAGAGAAAGGACGCAGCAAGAATCGCCGCGCTCTTGAAGGAGCGCGCACTTTCTTTGCGCCTCTTCGTGAGGCTGCCGCAGTTCCTGCTTCTTTTCTTCTTCCTTCGTCTTCTGTTATTCGTCAATTATTTTTGTTTGTTTCGTTTGTTTGTTATTAATCCATCATATTAGCATATAATTCATATGTATATCGTATATAATTCATTCACATGTTTAATTGTTCCGACTTAAATCCTAAATAATCAATGTTTACGGGTTTTTCGTCATTAGATTCAAACCCGGATTTTAGAAATTCAATTTGTTCATGTTGAGTTTCTGAGATTCGTCATTGATATATTTGCGTCCATATTCGTTGTTAATTCGCCATTAATCCATCATGTTTAGTCTAATTAATTGTTTAGTTTGTTTTATTCATGTTAGTTTAATTAATCATTCATTAACATCGACCCTTCACATAATTAATCCGTCTTATTTCCGTCTCATCCATGTTTTACTGTTTTTATGACTTTAATCATATGTAAATAATCCATTAAATCACTTCCATCCGAGTCAATTAATTTAAATCAATCCTTAAAATTAACAATCAACATTAACGGTTTGCAGTTCCGGCTTCACAGCCAGAACTCACCCTTGGAACAGACGCAGCAACTGCTGCGCCTCTTCCAAAGGGCGCAGTGTCTGCTGCGCCTGTTCCAGGGTGAATTCTGCCTCTGAACTCCTTTTCTGCTTTGACCTTAGTTAATTAAGACTACGTATTAATCAACTAATATTCGTATTATCACCTTCTGACTTATTCGTAATTTCTTTTATTTCTTTTATTCCTTTTTATCAAATCATCCGTTTTAAAGGTATTTTCGACATAAATCGCCTATTTCAATGTAATTAATGTAATTTCCTTTAATGTAATTTTCTATTATTGTATCTCTCCTATCATTTGTATGTTTCCACATGTAATCAATATTAAATTCCAACTTCGACATTAATTGTATGCTAAATTAATTGTTCACCGACTTAGTCTAATTCACATGCTAGGATTAATTCAATGGATGTTGCATTGCATGCATATAGCCGGCGATATATCAAGTACGAATAAACTCCCTAATCATTAGTAGAGGCCGCTATCGAGGCGGGCGGGATTAGGTGTTCGATCAAAAGAGCTTCCTAATACGTACCCTCACCCCTTACTCCAGATCTCCGTGAGCACCCGTGTTCATTGGCATCCACGAGAGTCATTCTAGACATAGAATGCTAAGGGTAACGATTGCTTAGTGTTCATGTCACTACTTTGTGTCTTGACATGACACGAGGTATTCGAACGGTTCCAATTTCCCATAAAAATTGGTGGCGACTCCTTACAAAATGCAAACGCTTGTTGTTTCCGAGCTCCCCTCGTCCCAAGCGCCCCGTGGGCGGCCCGCTGTCCACGGTTTGGCGACTCATTGGGATATACACTTACGTGTAGCTAGGGTGAAACTTGAACAAGGTTAGGGAATAAGTTTGTACAAGACAATTGTCGGTTTTCATAACTCGGTCTTCCTAGACCGTTTTAAGCGGCCTTCCTAGGCCCAACCCAACCCATTCGACCAATCGTCCCGTCTAAACGGTCCTAATTCTTATTTGGGCCTAAGGATGGATAGCGATTGACGTCATCCATACCATGATGCTTACTCTTGTTTGTATCAAGGGCCTTCACTACTTGAGGAAATGGACTAGGAATCGGCCTTACTCTTGTTTGGCACGAGCCTCTCCACAGACTTCGGGTTTGATGGTTCGGTATGGCAACCCACCCTTTAAACCAAAACCCTTCTAAATGCACTCAAAGATCCCGTTATAATGCTTGTATAAATATGCAAAACCTTATGTGATCACCATTTCTAAACAAAACCATGACGAATTTTCAAAAAAATCAAAACCCGTTTTCAATCAAGAATTTCGAAAATAAGGCCTTTAATTAGTGCAAAGTCCGGTCAAAACTCTGTCCATTTGTCAAGTCAAAATTCGGGCCACAAGCCCATTTCAAAACCTCACTTCGAGTCCACTCCTACAACTACACTACAGTTGGCTAGGACACACATTTTCAAAGACCTTGTCTTTCTTCAAAACTCACTCAACACAAGTGGCACACACCCACTTCACGAGTCAAAACTTTTCCTCTTTTAACAAATGTGATGGAATGGTCGATCGTGTTTTGATCCGTCGCCGGTCTCTTATCCAGTTTCCAAGATGCCTGGGTCAAGTGATGATACGAACCTCCAGCAAATTCAAGAGAGTAATGATCGAATCCTGGCCGCGATAACCCAAATGCAACTCACTCAAGAACAAACCTATGACCGCCTTGAGCTTATCGAAGGCCGCATCTTTGATGTAGAAGGAAAGCTACCTCCCATTAAAAGTGAAGTACTAGGTTTTTCCGATGACGAGTCCAAAGATGAGAATCCTCTCATGGGGACAATGCAGTGAGAAAAGACTCCAATACCTAGAAGAGCAATTGATGTACCTTAAGGGGGATGACATTTACAGGGGAGAAACAATCGTAAGTATGAAGCCGTCAATTCCAAATTGCCCACTAACTTTAGCATGACGGATATCCCTAAGTTTAAAGGACATGAGAACCCTTTGAACCACATCCGCGCCTTCAAGGACTACATGTCTATCAAAGGCATCAAACCCGAGATGTTCTTAAGGATCTTTCCTTCATCTCTTGACACCATCCCAAAGCAATGGTTCTACACTTTAGATCACAAAAAGGTCGCTACTTGGGAAGACGCCGCCATTGAGTTCTCGAAACAATACGCGGATAATGCCGAGATCCAAGTCAACATGCGCACTCTAGAGGTTCTTACCCAAAATGACAAAGAAGGATTCACCGACTTCCTAAGTAGGTGGAGGAAGACTAGTACTCAACTAGTAGAACGTCCAGATGAGGCCACTCTTGTGGAGAAGTTCGTGGACAATCTCAAGCCCATATATGCCAACCATTTGAGATATCAAAACATCAAGACTTTCAAAGATTTAACCGTGTTAGGGACACGAATTGAAGATGACATCCGTAAAGGGCTCTTGTCCAAAACGGTAGGTCGAGGATATCAAGGGTCCACAAGTCGTTCATACGGCTCTACTAGCAAGACCGACGAAGTTAACCTTCTCGAGCCATCCAAGAAAACTAGCCCACCAAGGAAGTTCACAAACCTTGGGGACACGTACTCCAATGCTCTGAAAAGGCTAATGAAGCAAGGCAAACTCCAACCCATTGGACCTACTCCCGAACCCGAAAGGAAGTCCAAATTCTGGGATGAAAACTCTTACTGTGAATACCATAGGGGCAAGGGGCACGACACAGAAAAATGCTACAAATTGAAACATGTGCTTCAGGATATGATCGAAGATGGTCGGCTTCCAATTCCACCAGGAGGTAAGCCCAACAACACTCAGAATCCTCTTGGAGTTCTAGTGATTACAAGTGACGAATCTACCTTAGATTGCTCACATCTCATTTCTCCCACCGAAAATGAAATTCATGCAATTGAGAAAGAAAGACTCTACTCTACCATCTCCCCTACCATTTCCGACTTCATCGCATGGGCAAGGAGTGTAGATAGACAAGTGTGGGAACTAGAAAACATGGTAATGATCTTACGCGATCCCAAGGCAACGCCTAAAGAACGCGTACCATTGACCTTCTCTCAAAATGCCACTATGCAAGAAGTAGTCACCGTGGTCGACAAGCTAGTCGATCAAATCATACAACTAGAAAGCGACATCATGAGGATGAAAGAACTAGCTGCAATTAATGGGGTTTGGGCCGATGACGATGAGGACGAGTATCTCATCGAAAACTCCTTAGTCAAAGAAATAGTCCAAAATGGCGAAGACCAAGATGTGGATCACCTAACTCGCTCGGGCCGTCCATACCAAAGTACTACTCAAAACAGTCCAACCAATGTCATCACACCAAATGACAACGAAGACGATCCCACCGATCATTTGCTCAAGCAATTACAAAGAACCAAGGCTGATCTTTCACGGCAACTAGTGGCAAGCTCATTTCCACACCGCCAAGCTTTACTGCAAGCTTTGGCCAAATTGAATGTGGCACATAACTCTACTCCCGAAGATGAAGTCAACTTGGTCTTCCAAGAATCACCGAAGTTAAGTAATCCTATTACTTTCTCAGACGAAGACTTGCCACCTTTTGGCGCTAGTCACAACCTCGCTCTATACATCACCGTCATCTGTCTAAAGAAGAATGTGCCAATGACCTTGGTAGATGATGGCTCCGCGGTCAACGTCATACCCCTCAAAACGGCATATAAACTGGGCATGAAAGAGTCGGATTGGACCCCTACAAGTCAAGGTGTACGCGCATATGACGGTACGCGACGAAAAGTGGTTGGACTTGCTAGCCTAACCATAGCCACAGGACCAATCGAGCGAAAGGTCAACTTCCAAATAGTGGACATCGAGGCTTCATTCAACATACTTCTGGGAAGGCCTTGGATTCATGCTTCCAAAGCAGTAACATCCACCCTTCACCAAAAGATCAAGATCCCACTCAATGGCAAAGTTGTGACAATCACTTCGTCGCCCATCAAGGCAATAATTGAGAAACAATCAAGCAATCAAGTCCTTGCAGATCCCATATACGAACTTGGGGGCTTCCAAAGTGTAAGTGTCATAGAAAGCGAGTTGGCACCCTTGTACTATAATCCCTACTCTAACTTGGTGGTCAATCACATACTCAAAAATCAGGGATACTTCCCTGGAATGCCTTTGAACCCAATTCGGAAGAACACCTTCGCGCCATACAAGAAAGGCAACTCATCAAAAATACCACTTGGACTAGGGTACAAACCCACAAACAAGAAGTTCTCGAAATGCTTGCTCAAGTCCAAAATCGCAAGTATGTAGGAGTCCAAATGAAGCCATATCTCCCCACCTTAAATGGATACTTCGTTCAAGAAGGAAGTTCGGAACTCTATCACGGATTTCCCGAACCTTGGCATTACCTTGAGAGAAAGTTAGCCGGAATCGAGATCTTTCACGATTGCTACTTTATCCCTCCAGAAACGGTTCCTACCGTCAAAACCCGTCAAGCACCTTGCTTAGACGAACAAGCTGTTAGCCTCCTATTTGGAGAGGACCGATTTGTTAGGGCCGCGCAGGATGAGATCATTACTACAATACTTCAAGACGATCGCTTCAACCCCACCGCATTAATCACAGAAATCGATACAAAGCAGCAGAAAGGATGGAGAAAATCAATCAAATGGACCAACAATCAAGGAAGACTCTTCAAGCTCACCACTGGAGAAGGAGAGATGTTCAAAGAAGAGCCAGAAGACGACGAATTCGAATCAGAGTCGGAGTCGGAGTCAGAGTCAGAGTCTAGAGAAGTCATTAGAGAGTCTACTCCTGTCGTCATCCCCACTCCTTTCGTTTCTCCTAGCTTACTTTCAAGTAGTCACAGCAGTTCGGGAAATGCCCCAACTACTGTTCCTTTGCCGCCACTGACCATGGATCAGTTGGCTTCTTTGTTTCAACTTTACTCAAATCTTAATATGAATAAATCGGTTACGCTTACTCTTTGCGTTATCTTGAGTGCAATTACATTTTATGATGATACTGAGGATGACCAAAACCCAGACTTGACCGAAATACCTCCCTACGTAGCCAAAGAAATACTACAGGAAAGGGAAGGGGGACCAGTAATTGAAGACACCGAACCCATCAATGTAGGAACTGAACTAGAACCCAAAGAACTTAGGATAGGGACTACCTTGAGCTCTACCGAACGGGCCGACTTCATAGACCTCCTAAATGAATTCAAAGACGTTTTCGCTTGGTCCTACAAAGACATGCCAGGGATCGACAGGGACATTGCCGAACATAGAATTCCGATTAAGCCAGGTTTCAAGCCTGTAAAACAGAAGCTTCGACGGATGAGAACAGAATGGGCCCTAAAGATCAAGGAAGAAGTGGATAAGCAATTCAAAGCCGGGTTCATCAAAGTTTCCGAGTATTCTGACTGGGTGGCTAATATAGTACCCGTACCCAAAAAGGATGGGAGAATCCGAGTTTGTGTTGACTTTAGAGATTTGAACAAAGCAAGTCCGAAAGATGACTTTCCTCTACCCCACATCGACATATTGGTGGACAACACTGCAGACCACGCTTTGCTATCCTTCATGGATGGGTATGCGGGTTATAACCAAATCAAAATGGCCATAGAAGACATGCACAAGACCGCGTTCGTCACCCAATGGGGAACCTATTGCTATACAGTAATGCCGTTCGGATTGATCAACGCTGGAGCTACATACCAACGCACCGCAACTACACTCTTACATGACATGATGCACAAAGAAGTTGAGGTATACGTAGATGACATGATCGTCAAATCCAAAGAGAGAGAGGGACATATTGCGAACCTTCGCAAGTTCTTCGCAAGGCTACGAAAGTACAACATGAGACTCAATCCTCAGAAATGCACATTTGGGGTAACGTCCGGCAAACTCCTAGGATACGTCGTTAGCCAACGAGGTATAGAAATAGATCCTCGAAAATCAAAGCTCGATTGAAATGCCACAACCTCAAACAGAGAAAGAAGTCGAGGATTCTGGGAAAAGTTCAATACATAAGTCGATTCATATCGAAACTTACGATGATTTGCGAGCCTATCTTCAAGAAACTTAAGAAGACAGACCACACCATGTGGGATGATGATTGTCAAAAGGCGTTCGACCGAATCAAGGAGATATTAGCTAAACCACCAGTGCTCATGCCACCGCAACCAGATCAACCTCTTGGTTTGTATCTCACGATAGAATCGAAATCGCCATGGGTGCTATGCTAGCTCAAACCGTAGGAAGTGAAGAAAGAGCTATTTACTATCTAAGTAAGAAGTTCTTGGAATACGAGTGCAAATACTCACAACTCGAAAAGACATGCCTCGCTCTTGTGTGGGCAACAAAGAAGCTACGCCACTACATGCTTAGCTACTCCGTCAAAATATTCTCCAAAATGGATCCAGTCAAATACCTCTTCGAGAAACCTGTCCTCAATGGACGCCTAGCAAGATGGACCATGATGCTCTCAGAATTTGACCTCAAATACGTGCCACTAAAAGTAATAAAGGGTCGCGCCGTCGCCGAATTCTTCGCAGAAAATCCCATCAACGACGCACAAGCCATAGATACTTGGTCATTTCCCGACGAGGATATACTTCAAACAGATGTAGACTCCTGGGACCTATACTTTGATGGAGCATCAAACCTAAGAGGATTTGGGATAGGAGTGTTGCTCATTTCTCCTGAAGGTGAGCATACACCGATCGCTGTCAAAATCGACTTCGAGGTGACAAACAACGCCGCAGAGTATGAGGCTTGTTTAATTGGACTACAAGCGGCAGTAAGCTTAGGCATCAAAAACCTCCGAGTGCATGGAGATTCGTCACTAATCATCAACCAAGTTACAGGATCCTGGAAAATTCGAAGCGAAAGCCTAGCACCCTATCAAGCTAGGATTGACCAAGTCGCTCAATTCTTTGATCACGTAACCTACTTGCACCTACCTCGAGAGGAAAATCAATTTGCAGACGCTCTTGCAAAACTTGCATCTTTGATAAGTATACCAGATTACATGATGGAAATGCCTTTATGTATCGAACGACGGTCGAGCTTATTATGTCCATCAAATTACCGACGAAGAAGAAATCGCACAGGAACCCTGGTTCCAAGCAATCCTGAACTTCAAGCTCAATGGTACCTATCCACCGGATATGGATAAGAGGGGACAACGAGCTATACGCCTACTAGCTTCACAATACGTCCTCATACAAGGAGAATTATACAAAAGAACACCTCTTGGTGTAGTCCTGCGTTGCCTTGATCATTCACAGGCACGAAAGGTGATGGAAGAAGTCCACGATGGAGAGTGCGGTCCTCATATGAGTGGACCTATGATGGCAAAGAAAATCACACGTCTAGGATACTATTGGACCACAATGGAATCCGATTGCATCAAATATGTGAGGCACTTTGCGCACAATTGCCAAATCTTCGGGAATGTACAGCATGTCCCTCCTTCGTTGCTCTATACGATGACATCTCCTTGGCCATTCTCCGCGTGGGGAATCGACATAATTGGGAAAATAACCCCAGCAGGAACAGGAGGTCACTGTTTCATCCTAGTAGCAATCGACTACTTCACCAAATGGGTAGAAGCGGCTTCCTACACCGCTCTTACGGCCAAAAATGTAGCCAAATTCATACAAAATAACATCATCTGCCGATATGGTTGCCCACATGAGATCATCAGCGATAATGGGTCCCACTTCCAAGCCGAAACCGAACAATTGCTAGCCAAGTACAAGATCAAGCATCATCACTCATCGCCCTATAGACCACAAACTAACGGCGCGGTAGAAGCGGCTAACAAGAATGTCGTCACAATCCTCAAGAAAATGACTGACAATTACAGAGATTGGCCAAGCAAAATACCCTTCGCTTTGTGGGGGTATCGAACATCCGTCAGGACGCCCACTGGGGCCACTCCTTTCTATTTGACCTACGGCATGGAAGCCGTACAACCAGTCGAGCTAGAAATACCATCCTTACGTATTCTACTCGAAAGTCAAATCCCCGAAGCCGATTGGAAGAGGGATAGGTATGAAGAACTCATCCTCCTGGATGAACGTAGGCTTCGTGCCTTACATAATGTCCAAACATATCAAGCACGTATCAAACGAGCTTTCAACAAAAGGGTTAGGCCAAGAAACATCAAAGAAGGAGATTTAGTTCTCAAATCGGTCAGAGCTCTTTTACCTGTCGACCCAAGGGGAAAATTCAAACCTAACTGGGCCGGACCATATCTAGTCAAATCGATACTCCCAGGGGGTGCGGTTAGAATCACAGACCTAGATGGGAATGAGTTTTCAAACCCCACAAATCTCGACCAACTGAAACGGTACTATGCCTAGGATAGAACAGAAACGCGCCTCGCGTAAACCCACGTGTCGCTCTTGCGGCACTAAATAAACGCCCCCCGCCCATCTCGAATGTCACTTTGTGCTCTTGCATCTTGGCAAACTTGTCATCCTCATATCATCAAACAAACTAAATTCGCACCTCCCGAGTAAGCAAAAGCTCATGCTTATTTTCTATGTTCATTACAAGCTCTTGCTTCGAACAATTATTCTTTTACATTTACTCGAACTACGCACAAGGGTTTGATTTCGCTTTTTTAAGTGAATACGTAGGCAATCCTTCACGGGATTCAACCCACCATTTTATTTAAAATGTAAATAGAAGGACATTTGCATTGCATTTGAAATTCGACAAGAATAATTAAAAGAAAATAACAACGGTTTCATAACCACTAAACCTTTTTTATTTCATTCAATTTCTAATAATAATAATACGGCAAATAATAAAAGTAGACTAGGCTAGGATTCTAAAAATCCCTCCTTTTATTACAACAATAATAATAATAATCAAATAATAAATAAGACTTGGGCCATTCCTCCATCTTTCCCTTGCCCTTGTCGTTCGTGTCATATTTCTGGTCACGGCCTCGAGCCGGGCGCTCTTGCACCACTTCAGACCTAATCACCAACGGTCTTTCTCGAGGCCTGACTCTTCCGTTCTTGCCAACCACCGTCTCTGCGACAGGAGTAGTCTTCGATTTCTTCGAAGGATGAATGACTTGAAAGCCGGCTTCTTCTTCTCCTTCGGTCAGATGCTTCTCTTTCTCTTTCTCTCCTTCGCGCACCTTGTAGTCAACAGGCTCACGCTTCCTCAGTCTTTCACGCTCTTCCGAAGTTGCGGCCTTCCTCCACCTCAGATAAGAATCCGACACCCACAAGGCATTGGAGGAGAAACTCAGGAACCACATGTTTCTTTGGGCCCACTTCATAGCCCACTCTCTTCGGCTCTCGGTAGTCAATGCCATGGCAGTCTGCGGGACGGTGTCAAGCCTAGGAATCATCTGCTTCAACCCGACTTGCCTCATCAACCTCTCAGGAAAGATGCATACCATAAACTCCAATCCAGGGAGGCGCACGGACCTAGTAGGATCCAAAGAAGACACTCCAGTGACAGACTTGAGATGCCACCACGGTACAATCCACCTAATCAAAGGGCCATCGTCATTCTTCAGCTTGTTCTTCCAATAGTCACAGACCCGGGTGAAGTCCACCATGTACAACCTCGTCCTCATCGAAATCATACGGGCATGATAGGAAAGTGCATGAACTGGGGGCTCGAGCAATCGGAGCCGTTCCATAAGCCAAACCTACCAAAACAGGTATTAGACACCCGAAAAAAAAAACGAAAAAAAAAAAAAAAGAAAAAAAAAAAAAAAAAAAAAAAAAAAAAAAAAAAAAAAAAAAACGAAAAAAAAAAAAAACAAAAAAAAAAAAAAAAAAAGGTGTCTTTTACCTGTAAGATGACGGGACTCCCCAAGAATGGAAGATCGCGGTTGGATTTCTTGTTATCCAAACCCAAGATAATCTCCCCTAAACACAAGCAAGCTGGGCTCTGCAGCCTCCATTTGCTCAACGAGACCCAATAGGCGGGGATCACCTCTCAAATCTTCATCAACATGTCCCTGAAAGACGTAAACGTGAAGCAAACAGAAACCGAATGCTCTCCTCCTAGCAACATAAGAGACAGTAGGGTCGGCCCTGTTGATGAATCGATCCATAAAATCCAACATCCGCACGCCTTTCGAAGTAACAAGACGATCTACCTCAAGCCTAGTAAGTCCAAGCAAGTCTCTAAACTTGCTCTTATACCCTTGTGAAGTGGAAGGGATGGCAGGTAAATGTTCAGGGTCCCACCCGCCAATAGCAGCAATTTCCTCCGGAAAAAGACAAATATCACCGCCTGGGAACGCGAAAACATGATAATTTGGATCCCAATAATCAAGACAAGCATCCAAGAACGGCTTTACTACCTTAATGAGCTTCAAACTCAACAGAGACCCAAGGTTGTAAGCACCCATGTCATGTTTCTCAATATTCGAAAACTCGTTAGTCCATTCCTTCAAGCGAATTTCTAGGGTATTCATGATGATAATTTTCTCTTGAAAATTTATGGGGAGTTTTATATGTGAATCGACGAAGAAGAGACGGAAGAATTGTATGATTTAAAGCTTCATCGACGCTTCTATTTATACTAATTGCTGTTTCCAAAAATCTGCGAACCGACACTGGGGAACAGGCGCGGCACTGCTGCGCCTCTTCAAAGGGACGCACTCTTCTTTCGCGCTCTTCCCTAGCATCACTTCTGTGATTTCCGTGTTTGGATCTTTCCTAATTCTATAAACGAATACTTTCCTATTCCTACGGGATTTTATTTTGGTAAATCCGCGAAATTTACCATGCTTCAGGTTTCCTTGATCCAGGAACGCGCATTTCGAGGCGACGTCAACATTTTCGGCCATTTTTTATATTTAGTTCTCATTTTAATTCTTTTTTTAATTCTTTCTTTTTTTATTTTCACTTTTATTTAGTCATTTCACTTCTATTTTCTTCATTTTCTAACTTATATATTTCTTTTTTTCTTTTTTTGCGGGGGTAACCCTCCCTACCGTCCGGTCATTTCCGACAAAATTTTTGCATTTTCGCGTTCTTTTCGAGTCTCATTTTGCACCAATTAAAGGCCTTATGCGTATATAAAAATGTAAATGAATGTGTTTTTCTATGTGAACTTCGGCAGCATGACGGTACAAACCGTTGTCTACCAAACTTGTCCAAAAGCTAACTGCGCAGTACAAACAACACAACCCAGCAAGAAAAAAAGCACTCGGCCGTCGTATATACAACAAAAAAGCAAATGTACAAGCAAACTGGGGGCTTCGCCCCAAACAAATCCAGATGTGTAAACTGGGGGCTTCGCCCCAAACAAAATCCAAAAATGTTCAAAATCAAGACTACAAAAACCACGCAGACTACTGCTGAGCACCCTCCAACTCGGCAACCCTCGCCATAAGAGCAGCGATCTCGGCATCCCGAAACTCAAGCTCCCTTGACAAACGAGCCGTCTCCTCCCGGGATCAAGCTAACTCTCGCTCCGACTCACGATCGGCTGAGAACAAGCAAGAAAATTGGCTCAGGTCAATCGATTCAAACAAAATAAAAAAGAACAAAACAAAAAAATCAATCAAAAGAGATCAAATAAGGTTCATACCTGACGACCTCGACCACCGACGAGTGCCTCGATGGCGGTAGCTCGCAACCGGTTGGCCACCCTCCATAGTGCCACGAACCGAGATGGCGCGACCTGCGTTTCCAAAAGAAATTCTCAAAGAAATTGAACAAGTTTAATCCAATGTGTTCTTACGCAAAGGTGAATAAGCCGAGGCTCACCCTCCGAATCGAGATCTTGCCGATCGTCGAGGCCGATCATCCGTCAAATCGGCCACGTCAAAATCACGCAACTCGGAGATCGTCGTCCTCCCGGTCGCGTCGGTGTACTCGAGAGTCTCGGGATACACTAGGGGCTCGATGCCCGCCGCCTCAACCTCCTGCAAAGACAAACGACTCTCATTAATCGGTGATCTTTCATCGAAATTCCCAAAGTCAATCAAAGAGAAATAAAAGGATACTCACCACTACTGCCGACGCCAACCTCCCGTAAAGGAATGTCGAGTAGTCCTCACCGAGCGAGAAGGAGGTCATCGCCACGGCACCGCCAAGTCCGCCTCCCTCGGCCTCGGAAGGCTCCCCGAACATCGTCCTAGGAGGATCAACGGGAACCGTCAACGCGTCCCGAGAGCACTGACGAGCCAAACGCTCGCCTAAGTACCACACCGGACCCATCGACGTCCACAACAACAACAATGACTCGGGCTCCTAGGTCGAAGGACCTCGGAACAAAAAGGAGGTGCCTCGGCATACTCCGCCCAAGGTCCGGGCACCCACCGCAACAAGATAAAGACAGAGATCATTCCTATGATCAGATGAAGGGAAAGAAGTATAAATGCATACAAACGGGATACTCACGCTCGGTGACCAGGGCGTTCACATCCCGCCGGTAGACATTGTGAGAAGAACGCTTGCTCTTCGTCCGGCACATGACCCAATCCCTCACCACAGGATAGGCCCTCTCCAACGGCTCCGTCCTCTTGGGCGCGAGGCCCGGAAGTAAGAGTACACCCACGCCTGTAAAACGGAATAGTCAATGACGATCTTTCGATCTTGATGAAAGAAAGGAATTTATTTTGCTATCAAAGGGAAGGTTCATACCTCCAACAATAGCCCGTGTCCGACGGCGCCGGGAGAAGTCCCCTTCTCCATCAACTCCGGACGAACCATGGCCCTCATGAAGCGGATAAGGACCGCAAAACCAAAGCGATGACCCAATCCCAACGCCCTAGGGAGCTCGGTCGGCAAGAAAGGGAAGAAGCTTCGTCGACAGCCTCTCGCCCTTGTCTCCGAGGTAAATCGAAGACAAGAACCACCAAAGCCACAAGCGAGCCCTCCTCTCCGGTGTACAAGGAGGAGGAACCGTCTCCCTCCCATCGATCACCACCGATCTGGGGTCTTCCCGCGAAGTAATCTCGAACATAGGTACTGGGTACCAAACCCGGTACCGCAACAGCCTTCGGCGACAGGTTCCAGCCGATCAACCTCCTCGCCTCGGCCGAATCCGCTCTCATGCCAGCCTCCTCGCCACACCATCTCCTCGATCCCGCACGCGGACCGAGAAATCATGCCGTAATCCTCCAAGGTGACTCCCACCTCACCAAAAGGCAGGTGAAACGTGGAAGTCGTATCCCAAAATCGATCCAAGAAAGCGCGGACCAGGCTAAGGTTGGCCCGCAACTTCCTCTTCACGATATCCCTCCAGACCTGAACCAGAGGTCCGAACGCTCCACGCTCGATCATGGCCCTCTCCTCCTCCGACAGCCGCTCGTAGTGCTCCATCGCCGTCGTGTACCCCGAGAACGACCGGATATTCCCGGCCTCCTATTATGATTCGAAATAAAGCTATCTTTAATTTGAAGGAAATTTGAGCAAAAAACAGAAAGAGGATAAGTAATGAGTTAGGGAATTCCTATTTACCAAGCTCTTCACCGTCCTGTAGGACAAGTGACCCTCTGCAGCCCACACAAGGTGCCTACTCTCCCGTGTCTCACCACGTGGGAGCTCCTCTCAGCTGACGACCCCCTCGTCCGAGGTGGGCCCGTCGCGGAATCTCCTCCTCATCAGCAACCTCCTCCTCAGGAACCTCGTCTGCGGCAGCCATCACCGCGTCGGTAAAAGCCTGCTCCAAAGCCTCCTCAACCGCACTGGCGTCTACCTCCATGGGAGTCCTCCCGGAAGTGGAAGCATCATCACCTGCAACATTAAAGCAAGTTTAGGCCGCGTCACGTGACGGCGAGCCTTTGATTAAGGAGTTTTCGAGCCTTCAAGGCCCGGAAATCGCCCCTTTCTGGCCATCCTTGGCCATATTCTCACCAACTCAATCACTCATGTGACAAATTGGGTCAAGTCAAGTCAAAATCAAAGCCTAGTTCTGAATTCGAGTCGAAAATTCGGCAGCATTTCGCTATAATGGCGGTTATGCCCTAGAAAGGTGCCCTGCAAAGGTTGTCACAAACCAAAATTCCAAGATGACAGGAAGTTTACCCATCACCCAAGGGTCCCAAATATCAAGTTTCATCACGAATGGGCAATCCTAAGGCCATTTTCGAAGCTATTTTCGATCTAGCTGTGAAACCGTCTCAAAATTCGCTCAAGGGCTCAAAACTCGATGAAAATTCAAAGTGAATACATGGTTATGTTCCTAACATTGCCTACTATCCATTTCTAGCATCAATTTGGCAAGACAAATCCATTTGGGGGAAAAGCCCCAAATTTTCGAGTAAAAGGGTCGAAAACCCTAATGTTTGCGGCTCAAAATTCGACAAATACGGATGATTAATGCAAGATTAAAACACATACCTCGATTAGTCATATTTCAAGCAAGCTTTTGAATCCAACCTTGACGGAAATGGTGAAGATTTGAGAGAGAAATTGAAGGATTCGTGTTTCAAATAATGAATTAAAACCCTCCCGATTTCGCGTTTTACGCAGAATTGTCAAGTTGGGAAAGGACGCGGCAGCGCCGCGCGCTCTTCCAAGAGACGCAGCTCTTGCTGCGCCTCTTCCTTTTGTTCCCTCCTTACGAATTTTCGAAAATTCGTTATGAGTTCGTTATTCGTGGGCCCATCTTTGGTGCGCCTCTTCCTCGATGACATTTGTATCATTTTGGTCCGTTTCGACGATTTCTTCGTTCCGCCCACATTTTATCCAGTAGCGACAATATTTTGCGATATCGTCCAAATTCATTTTATCCCTCGCAGCAGTATTTTGCGGTATTGCTCAATTTATTCTATCCAAATAGCAGTGGTATTTTGCAAAGATCTTGCTCACTTGAAGTTTCTCCCATGACGATCAAGATGCTCCTAATCGTCAAAATAATCACCCAACGAGTTTGCTTGAGGACAGAGACAAGCGATTCCCTCCAAAATCATCGATATTCCCCAACAAGAGTTTGTTTGAGACCAACGCAAGCAAATTCACCTCTAAATTTCGCCAAAGTTCGCTTGAGACCGACGCAGCAGACTTCCCAGCGCTTTCTACCGACGTCCTGCTGTTATTTTTTTTTATATATCTCTTGTTCCCCGCAGAGTTCGACCAAAGTTCCTCAGACCCCTAATGCCTTCGACACCAAGTTATCTTCGGACCAATGAATTTTTTTCTTTCGAAGCGTCTTGATCCCGCTTCACCCAGGGGGTATCTCGGTATGGTCTCTTCTTATGGTCAAGGCGAGCTTCCTTACGTAGTCTAATGGACTTTAAACGACCCTCCCGATAGTCGACGAGACTCTAAAATGTTCCCGACGACAGGGTCCTTGGTTCGAGACCCCTTGAGCCGCCTCGCGTCGCCATAGTCGTCAGGTTGTAATCTTCGATTGAACTGATGGCTATACTTTGACTTTCGCCTTGTCCAAGCCTCAGTCAAAGTGGGGGCTCTGTAGACACCTCGTTTCTGCACCCCTCGCAAACCACCCGGTGATGATTGGGCCGCATGTTTGATTCGCGGAACGATTTGTGACAATTCGTAAGATTATCGTCAAGTGATTGCTCAAAAATTAATGTCAACCTCTTAGTTGTCATCTACGTGCCGATACGGTCGTTTTGGCGATAATTAGAGTACATTCGAGTCCGGTCAAAAACCGTCTCCATTTTCTCGATAATCGTTAAATCCCGAGTCGAATGTTCGGAATGTTCCGGATATTTCTATTCCATATTTCTCAAATTTTATCTTTTGGCAAATAATATCCCGTAATATTCAAAAGATAATCGAATTAAATCCGTCCTACCATAACTTAAACACGGAAATCTTTCTTAAACAGAGAGAAACCTCCTCGGGAATAGACGCAAGCAGTGTCTGCGCTCTTCCAAGAGACGCAGTGGCTGCTGCGCCTCTTCCCAGGCCCTTCTTTGCATGATTTACGTATCTTTTTTATATCTTTCCGAGATTCACTTCCAAAGAGTCTCCGAAACCCTATTCCTCCGCGTGATTAGTATAAATAGGAGCTTTCGTTCCTCATATTTCTCACGCGAGTGTCCGCCCTTCTCTTCTCCCTTTGCATTCTAGACTTTGTTCTTACTAATTGGCGCCTACGTGCTTGAACATTCGACCACGTAAGCTCGGATCTTTCCGGGTACCAGCCTCTCCGTTGCATGAC
Source organism: Silene latifolia (assembly GCF_048544455.1). Taxonomy (NCBI): domain Eukaryota; kingdom Viridiplantae; phylum Streptophyta; class Magnoliopsida; order Caryophyllales; family Caryophyllaceae; genus Silene; species Silene latifolia. The sequence goes on from NC_133534.1 coordinate 82,213,028, forward strand.
CGACCAATTTGACCACTACACTCAATCAATCTAATTAATCAATTTGTTAAATCGTTTTCCTCTTTCGAGGGCACTCTTTCCTTGCATTCGCGTCGAGCATCACTAATCGATTTTCATAGTTCATCTCGTTCCGTCAACATGTAAGTCTGAGGGTGTAATAATCCTTATTTATTTATTGTATTTTACTTTATCGTATCACAATTGTAAGATCTATGTCGAATACACCATTAAAACCGATTTCTAAAACCGTCTTTAAAACCCCTTTTTACGGATTTTCAGTAGACAGACGAAGAGAAAGGACGCAGCAACTGCTGCGCCTCTTCGAAGGAGCGCGGCACCTGCTGCGCCTCTTCGTGAGGCTGCCGCAGTTCCTGCTTCTTTTCTTCTTCCTTCGTCTTCTGTTATTCGTCAATTATTTTTGTTTGTTTCGTTTGTTTGTTATTAATCCATCATATTAGCATATAATTCATATGTATATCGTATATAATTCATTCACATGTTTAATTGTTCCGACTTAAATCCTAAATAATCAATGTTTACGGGTTTTTCGTCATTAGATTCAAACCCGGATTTTAGAAATTCAATTTGTTCATGTTGAGTTTCTGAGATTCGTCATTGATATATTTGCGTCCATATTCGTTGTTAATTCGCCATTAATCCATCATGTTTAGTCTAATTAATTGTTTAGTTTGTTTTATTCATGTTAGTTTAATTAATCATTCATTAACATCGACCCTTCACATAATTAATCCGTCTTATTTCCGTCTCATCCATGTTTTACTGTTTTTATGACTTTAATCATATGTAAATAATCCATTAAATCACTTCCATCCGAGTCAATTAATTTAAATCAATCCTTAAAATTAACAATCAACATTAACGGTTTGCAGTTCCGGCTTCACAGCCAGAACTCACCCTTGGAACAGACGCAGCAACTGCTGCGCCTCTTCCAAAGGGCGCAGTGTCTGCTGCGCCTGTTCCAGGGTGAATTCTGCCTCTGAACTCCTTTTCTGCTTTGACCTTAGTTAATTAAGACTACGTATTAATCAACTAATATTCGTATTATCACCTTCTGACTTATTCGTAATTTCTTTTATTCCTTTTTATCAAATCATCCGTTTTAAAGGTATTTTCGACATAAATCGCCTATTTCAATGTAATTAATGTAATTTCCTTTAATGTAATTTTCTATTATTGTATCTCTCCTATCATTTGTATGTTTCCACATGTAATCAATATTAAATTCCAACTTCGACATTAATTGTATGCTAAATTAATTGTTCACCGACTTAGTCTAATTCACATGCTAGGATTAATTCAATGGATGTTGCATTGCATGCATATAGCCGGCGATATATCAAGTACGAATAAACTCCCTAATCATTAGTAGAGGCCGCTATCGAGGCGGGCGGGATTAGGTGTTCGATCAAAAGAGCTTCCTAATACGTACCCTCACCCCTTACTCCAGATCTCCGTGAGCACCCGTGTTCATTGGCATCCACGAGAGTCATTCTAGACATAGAATGCTAAGGGTAACGATTGCTTAGTGTTCATGTCACTACTTTGTGTCTTGACATGACACGAGGTATTCGAACGGTTCCAATTTCCCATAAAAATTGGTGGCGACTCCTTACAAAATGCAAACGCTTGTTGTTTCCGAGCTCCCCTCGTCCCAAGCGCCCCCGTGGGCGGCCCGCTGTCCACACCAGGACCACTCAGGTATGAAGACATCACCATCTCGGTCGCCCGAGGTATGATAATCAAATAGAAAAAACAGAAACAACATTTATTATAAGTAGTTTAATGAATAAATACAATCCTCGAAACCAAACTGAAAGTACAATACATTATTCCAAACTATCTGTTCTCAACTGAAATGTAAATAAATACTAAACTACAGCGGAAGACTCTATCGTCATGTCGTGGCCATCCCAGCTATCCCAGTACTCATCTCTTTACCTGTTCAATATCTGCTCACCATCCCCGAATGGATCACCGCAGGTTTACAAAACAACACCGGGGTCAGTACTAATCACACAATCAATATAGATAACAATACCAAGATACACAGACAGCTGAACTGTCACACACACACACACACACACACCAACTCCCATCATCTCAATCTTGATCCCACTGGACCAGCCCCAGCCATGGGGGACCGCAGCCGTTCCCACCTAAGCCCCGCTCATCGTACGAGCGATAACCCTGTCCATTAATGTGCACATCCCCTTCCGTGGCGGGTTCCACGAAGGGCGAAACTAGGGCGTGAAGTCACTCCCGCAAGTGACCCCACTCAGCCGAGAACGCATCTCGAGAACCACAGACAACCAATCACAATCACAATCACAATCACAATTATCAAACCAAACAACTAATTACAGCACATCACCAATATCCCATTATGGGACTAATACTGAGTATGAAATCCTACCTGGAAAGCACAACACGCAGACGGTATCTACAGCTGTATCAAAACGGCTCCTCTACGAATTCTCCTCCTATCATACAGCACATAAAGACTACCAATCACTCACTATTCATAAAACCCCCAAACCCTAAATTAGGGTTTAATCAAACTTAGCAAAACATTATAAAAATTGTATTAAAAGCTTACCCTCGACGCAAGGAATCCAACGACACGAAAAACAGCAAGAACCGACCGTCTGAACTCCGGGAATTGTTAAGGATGCGATTAGGAAGATGACTGACTGCTCTCTCTCTTAAACAGGTTTTAGGTTTTGGTAAAAGTGTTTTAAAACAACGACGATTATGTTTAAATACCTTAATCGCATAATTAACAAAACCCGAGAAAAACTCCCCGTAAACCGGACACTCGATCGAGCACCCAAGGTACTCGATCGAGTACCCCCTTACTCGATCGAGTACCCCAGCTACTCGATCGAGTACCCAACAGTTCAGAAACTATTTTATTTCGCAACTTGCCCTTACTCGACAGAGTAAGGGCTACTCGATAGAGTACCCCAAGACATATAAATACGGAGTATTACAGATATGACATTGATATGGAAGACAATCTCTCCCACTAAATTTCATGTCTAAATATGGCAATTTTGACTTCCACTCAAGTCCATGTATACATATGGCTTCTCGACGACTCGAGTGAAACCATTTTCCTTTCATATAATTTAAAAGATCATTGCTCTTTCAAGTGTTAATTAAAACCTTGTGCTTATGTCACACACACCCCTTTCTAAATACCTATTTAGAAATTTGGTTTTAGCATTTAACTTCATCCTACACACTATGAGGTATAGCAACGATAACATGGATCTTAGCATAGTTACATGTTAATTTAGCTTTGTAGACATCTCTTATGTCTATCTATGCAACTCTAAACAAATTTATTCTTTTGCAAAGATTTTACTTTGGTTCATTCAGCTCTTATGTAAAATAGAATTCAATTTACTTGATACAACCACTTCATAATCTTATTATCTAAAGAACATTTTCTTTTGGTCTCATCACTAGTCTGAAGATTAACCTAAGAAAGCTTTTGTTCTCCTCTCGTGTCATGAGTTTCATTTTAAAACGCTTTCTTTTGGTCTCCTCATTAGTTCCCAACTAGTTGTATGTTTGTTGCTAATCTTCTCCCACTCTCTCTTTTGAAAAATACATCTATTTTTCTCGAAATATAGCTTTATAAGCAACAAATAATTTCAGACTTATGATAGTGTAAGTGGAAAATATCGCATATTACAACCTTAATATATGACTCTTTTGTATAGACATCATAATCTAGCTTCAAAGTAGACTATTCCTTACAAGGTAAAGGATCGGAGTCATATCCATGTCATATGCAATCTTAAGGGCTTAAGCCCTCCTATAGCTTGTCTGGAGTCTTATAAGTGGTCTCAAGACATAATTATAAGTGGTGTAGCCAATTGGTTTATAAAATTTTCCCTTTTTAGAGTTCAAATAACTCTAGTTGACTTTATAATCATTCTTTCTTATATCAAATAAGATGTGATATGAACTCACAAAAGCATAAGTTAGAATTAAATTCACGGCTTATGAACTAATTACAATGATCCAATCGTTGTAATTCTTTTATGATTAGTTTAGGTCAACATGATTTATGTTTTGATATGAAAGGTGTATAATGACAAGTTTTAGAACGAAAAATTTCCATAAACCGAGTGACTTAGGTTGAAAACCAAGCCACTAAAATTCAAATACAACTTCTTATTCTTGAAAATAAAAGGAAATAAACTAATTTCCATGTCCAACTAGGAAATTAAAAGAGTTCTAAAACAACAAGTTCAAAATATAACAATGAAACGAAGACTATCAAAATAAAGGCTAAGCTTCCATAGGTCTTCTACTATGGGCGGCTACGCTAGCTCCCTTGAAGAACATCCTTAGGCTTGCTTGTCTTTGCCTTTGTCTTTGCTTGGATGCCCTTAAAAACAAGTTAAAAAAGGGTAAGAATCACAACTTGTATCCAAATACCAAAGTTGAGATTGATACTCAAAACATAAAAGATAGGGAGAATTTTATTTATTACCTACTGGAACAATCTTTCCAGCTTTGATATCTCCAAGATACTTCGGGCAATTCCTCTTCTAATGTCCAATGCCATTACAATAATGGCATTTGTCTTCGGAAGTAGAACCCTTTTTAGAAGAGCTTTTCTCAATTGCTTTTCCTTTTCCCTTGAAGGGAGTGGGTTTCTTGCTCTTACTAGCACCCCTCTTAAATTTCCCTTTGCTCTTGTTGTTAATTGCAAGCGCATCCTTGGTTGAGCTAACATTTAGACCCATGTCTCTCTCGGCTTGCACAATTAATTTGTGCAATTCATGGAGAGAAGTCTTCATATTTTGCATATTTAGCGTTTTAATAAGACTTGTAAATATTTTAAGCAAGTATTAGCATTTATATAGTGACCTTTACCCAACTATAATAAAGGATTCCGAGACCCAAAATTCATATTAACTAATGGGCCCTCTACACCTTTACTAATATAACTAGGTGGGTTAACCCTCTTAACCGATTCTACAATTAGAACTCTCGGTCAATGAATTTACGTTAAGTTCATCTTTAGCCCATACCTATTGCGGTTACGGTCGCAAAATACCTTCGCTGAGATCAACCAAACTTTCGAAGTGTAATAACTATTTATTACCCCACTTATCCAACGTCAATAGAAGCACCCCGAAAAATCGTATTGTACCCCTTGTGAAATTGAGATTCATGGGCTCCTACTATTTGGTAAGGCTAAGTCTCAATCTTTTCAAAGTAAAGGTCTTGTCAATTTATTATCTATCAAATTTAAGTGAACTAAATTTTCGAACTAACGATAATTATAATTGACACGTTCGAAGACTCAATATGATATGCATATGTTGTTATGGCGATTTGGCGATGTATGCAACATATTAAAAGGAATAGAAAATCAAATCATCTATTACAAATTCAGAAACCAACTCCTTTGGTCCCTTGAATCTTCAAGTGGCACGCCTCGCAAGAACATCGTCTTTGTCGGAACGCCCTCTTGAATGGCACCGTCTTGAAGGAATTCCGGAATTACAAATAATAATAAAATATAAAGCTATTCCTATTATACATTTGTAATATGAAAATCTAGTAAAAATAAAAGTGATACGAGATCACTCTAAATTACAACCGAATCAATATCCCCTTACATTACGGGTAATATCGATTAAAAACTAAGGCCATACTAAGATAAAATTACATAATTCAAAATTACATAAATAAAATATGACATTCAACAATGAAATATGCAGCATTATAATATGTGTCTATCATGCCAAATTATATGCCAAATCGTCCTATTTAACTTATATCGATCATATAACCCGATTTTATGGAAATTCACGACTTTTAGCTTATTAAAATCGTAAATTAATAATAAAATCTAATTTTTGTCCAAGTTAATTATCCTAACACTCTTAGGTCTCAAAAATTAATCATTACTCAATTTTTGACAATAATTAAACTTGATATAATTTTATGCTCATTTTGACCCCAAAATCGTAACATTTATGAAATAAGTCCAAATTTAATTACAATAATTTCAAAATTTGAATTTTAAATTTTTGAACATTCTGGAAATATCCATGACACTCATAATGTCCAAAATCAAGGTTAAAATTTTTGAATTTATTTTGAGAAAAAAAGTAGTTGCGGTTTATCGGTTTTATCAAATAAAATATCTAAAGCATACAAAAATTAATCTAATCAATTTGTTTTAGCTATTTTTGCTAAAATAGTCACTATCTATGTAATTTTTACTCTAAGAATTCATAAATCATGCAAAATGAATCTAGTTCATCTTAAATTTTACACACAGTGAGTAAAATGTGCATGTGACAACATATTAAAATTTCATGGCCTGTTTCAAAGTTTAACTATATTTAACCATTTTACCTCCATTTAATTCATTTTTATCTCATAAAAATGACAAATCATGCAAAATAAATCAAATTTATACGAAATTTTATATACAATGAGTAAAACATGCATGTGAGGTCATAGAAAAATTTCAAGGTCAGAGACTATGTTTAAATATTTTTAGCATTTTAAATACCATTTTAATCATAAAAATGTAATAAAATTACTAAAAATCATTAAAATGAGCAATAAAATACCATAAATCGTAAAAATGACCTAAATACATTTTAGGACCAGAATATACAACATGGATTAAGATTTCGTGGCTTTATCTAATAAATCACAAATTTTTAGATTTAATTAAGTTACTAATAACTCGAAAAAACTATAAATCGATTATGCATGCAACATCCTATGCTCTGATACCAATTGTTAGGTTCATATACCTATTATTAGACTTTTCTAATGGTGAACTAATTAACATTTTAATATGAGTTCTAAAGATCTAATGCATGCATAACTAAATAAGATATAAAATAAGAAAACAATGGTTCTTACATTGTTGTTGGTTCAAAAATTAGGGCACAAATAAGGACACCTTCCTTATTTATTCTTGAGCTTAAATGTAATGGATGATCTTCCAAAATCCCAAATATTGAGATCCTCCTTTTGTTGCACCCAAAACAAATCCCTTAAAACTAATATATGTATTAACAAGATTTATATATTAGTATCCTTAAATGATTCTAATAATATGTATTACTACCCTAGTAATAATATGTATGATATTATTAGAATATTTGATGAACAATTTTTAGAGTTTATAAAACTATTTTTAGAGAGATAAAAAGAGAGAAGGTGAATGAATATTGCATAAAACGAAAAATAGAGAACAAATTCTCTATATGAGGAGTGGGGAGCCGGTTGTAGGGTGGTGGAAGGCCAATGCATGGCCTTCACCCTTTTGCGTTTGCTCTTATCTAAAATATAGGTGTGCATGGCTAGTTAGAGTAGGAATCATGATGTCTATTTTATCTTTTAAAATAAATCATCCACTAACTCCTTCCACCCTCCAATATTCGGCCACTTTTGATAAAATAGACTTCCATTTTATTTTGTCAATTTGTCATTTGTCACACAATATGTCACATGCAGTATATAACATGTTATTAATTAATTTAATGCATATTTATCAAATAAATATCATTATATATATATTAATTAAATTACATATAACAAATTGTCTAGTAATTCACAATTACATTGATCCGAAAATGGATAACTTAAATGAGGATGACGAGTTTGTGTTCGTTATTGGGGTATTGGGCAACGCAGCTCACGGATTATTATTATTATTAGAATTTAAGAAATAATTAGTTTATTAGCATATTAGTTAATTTCTTGAATTGCAGAATAAGGAAGTTTATTTTATTTCCTAGTTAACAAAATAAGGCGAGACGGTTTTAGGTAAGTTTCAGATTGTGTTTTAGGTTAGCTAGGTCGGTTTCTAACTCCTATATAAGTAGGTCTAAAGTATTTATCATATATCAATTGAGAATTAATAAAAGTAAAAGTTGTTGCTTTGTTTGGTGTTTACAAGTTCTGTAAACCCTAGGATCGACGCGTGTCATTTCATCCTCGTTATTGTTTGACGCGTTTCAGAGATTAACACGATTGATAGCAATAGGTCTTACGACTCAACCACCATTGTTCGAACTATAGGTCTAATTCGAGCAAATATCCCATTGTTTCAAGACCTTGACAGGTTTTCAAACAAATATCCTTTTATCATTATTGTTCTTTATTCTATTAAACCGCTTCCGCGCAATTTTCGTATAATAAGTGGTATCAAAACTTTGGCTCTTGATTTCCCTAAATCTAGACGGTCCTAGGCATGTCAAAACCAAGTTTTTAGTTGGATTTCTTATTGCGATTGGAGTTCAAGGGTTAAACTCAAGCACGTAGTTTGAGAGTTAATCAGTTTTGCATCTCAGGAACAAGTTTCTAGTAACTTTTTATATAAGGCGTGACGGTTAAAAAAAAAAAAGTTGATGTTCACGCGTGGTACTGTTCATCTGCGGAAAAAAAAAACTGAAAAATAAGGGCACAAAAAAAGAAGACATGTCGGGAGTGTTCTCAAGTCAAAGCATATACGAGGAGAATGTTAAGTTTGATCCCACATCACCTCCTATTTTTGACGATTATGATGGGGAGGAGCCAATGGAAGGTATCGATCTTCAAGTTACAAAATTTGTTAATTCTTCTCTTGATAATCATCAAGAAGACAAGCTTGGAAGAACTCTTGAATGGGCGAAATTTGGATGTAACACTAAAGTGGTTCGCGGTAGAATTTCAAGACTTGTGCAAGGAGGGTGGTGGGGTGGTTGGCACGAGTGGGTCTGGAACTTAGAAAAGGTAAACGAGCTACGAGATGGCATCAAAGATGGTTCGACTATGTGTTCGGGTTTGTTCGTGTTTATAATATTCATCTTTGATCCCAGCATATTGAGGCAACAAGAATTGAGGACAATTCATTTCAAAGGGGGAGGGGATGATCCGAAAATGGATAGCTTAAATGAGGATAACGAGTTTGTGTTCGATATTGGAGTATTGGGCAACGCAGCTCATGAATTATTATTAGAATTTCAGACATAATTAGTTTATTAGTATATTAGTTAATTACTTAATTTGCAGAATAAGCAAGTTTATTTTATTTCCTAGTTAACACGATAAGGCATGACGATTTTAGGTAAGTTTCAGATTGTGTTTTAGGTTAGCTAGGTCGGTTTCTAACTCCTATATAAGGAGGTCTAATGTATTTATCATATATCAATTGAGAATTAATAAAAGTAAAAGTTGTTGCTTTGTTTGGTGTTTACAAGTTCTGTAAACCCTAGGATCGACACGTTTCGTTCCATCGTCGTTATTGTTTCACGCGTTTCATACATTAACACGATTGATGGCAATAGGTCTTGCGACTCAACCAGCATTGTTCGAATTATAGGTCTAATTCGAACAAATATCCCATTGTTTCAAGATCTTGACAGGTTTTCAAACCAATATCCTTTTATCATTATTGTTCTTTATTCTATTAAACCACTTCCGCGCAATTTTCGTATCATACATGGTATAAAATTGGTCAAGTTAATATAATTCACAATATTTTGTAATTACAATTTACCATTCATTCATATCTCAATTGTTTCATAAACAATAATGAATTTTAGTAATATAATCTTTTAATTATTAAAATAAATCTTATTTGATCAAATTATAATAAGATATAAATATTCTCACTCACAAATGAATTTTTCAAATTTAAGGAATTGATTCACTTGTATCGATATACAATTAATCAACTAGTCTATTAAGGGAATTATCCTATAGGTGTGACCTTAAGGGATCAACTAATCACCACCGTCAAACGACAGTAATGTCAAACTCTAGTTAGTTAATCAGTACTGATTAATGTTGATCTGTTGACTATATAAATGAATCATCCCTTACGTATTCTTAATTTGAGATTTAAACATGTGATCGCACTATTGTTGAGGACACATACTCCAACAAGGATGCATCACTTTGAGTCTAGCTTCTGCTGTCACGAGTTTAGATACTTTGTTTTGATGTATTGAGATTTATATACTCTTACTTTGTTTTACAGTTGAGACGATGTATTCACTAAACTTTATACTTTAATAATTGTCTTGAATGGTTACTTTTGATATACTTACCTCGGGCAACCAAGATGGTAGCAGCTTCACAAGCTAGGGTGGTTCTTGGTAAGGCACCTTGGTATGTGGGGGTGTTACAGAACTAGCAAAGTATATTGCCTCAGAATCTACGCAAACTCCACTGTTTTGCATTGTGCTCGCCTTATCTTAAATGCGGGTGTAGAAAGTGTACCCATTGATCGCATACCCGCTATAAAAAGTTGCACGATCATCAGGACCGAAAGCGAGATGTCGTAGGCTGGGTGAGCAATCATCAATTGGGTTGTCATCATTGTAAATAGTATCCTTAAACCAGTCACCAAATTTCTTGTTATGCTCATTTGCATACCACCTTCGTTCTTATGAGAGTGTTTTCCCCTAAGGTAACCCTGCTGTTCCATACATTAAGGCTGGACATAATCATCCTTAAAAAGAACGTATGTATGAGCTCTATGTCGCATGTCTGGTGACATAACCTTGGAAACATGACCCCTTACACCTTTTTCATTCATCCAGACACTATGACGATTTGTAGGAGCTCTAATTAACTCATCCAAGGAGAGGTACGCGTAACAATACGAAAGATCTTCATCGATAATTGCTCACTCAGCAATACACCCCTCTGGACGATACCTATTAGATGTGTAATCCTTGTAAACTTTCATCAACCGTTCAAATGGGTACTGATATCTCAAATACACTGGCCCAAGGTACAAAACCTCCCGGACTAGGTGGATAGTCAAACGAACTATGATAGTGAAAAATGAAGGAGGAAAATACATTTCAAACTGACAAAGACTGGTGACGAGGATGTCGTACAATGTTTCTGCTTCATCGGGATCAATTACTTTACTGTTGATTGATTTGAAGAAATAGTAAAGTCTTATTATAGCATGTCGAACCTCTGGAAGTAGAATGGAACGAACGGCCAGAGCTAGTACTTGTTGCATTAATGTATGACAATCATGTGACTTTAAATTAGTAAGTTTTAGGCCATGCAACTAAACAAGGCTTCTAATATTAGACGAATAGGCCTCTGGCACCTTAATACCATGCAAGCATTCACAAAACTCTTTTTTCTCCTTTTTTGAAAGAGTATGAGCTGCAGGCAGCAAAAATGTGCGATTTCCTTTTGTTTTAGCTGCCGGCTCGGGCGTAATAATCATCTCAACCATATAATCCCTAGCTGCCTTGTTGTCTTTTGTCCTACCCGGAACATTCAACAGAGTATTGATTATATTATCACAAACGTTCTTTTCAATGTGCATAAAATCTAGGCAATGTCTAATCGGGATGTCACGCCAGTATGGAAGTTTGGTAAAAAATATAGATTTTTTTTATAACCACGAGTAGACAACTTAGGTCCCTTCTTCCCATACATTATCTCAATATCATTCACTTTCTCATACACTTCATGACCCTTCAAAATCTGAGGACTCCCACGTTGCTCAAGACACCCTTTAAACGCCTTGTGATGCTTACGATAATCATGATCAGGGCATAAGCATCGACGATTTCCTCTGTACACATGCTTATTCAACACCCCCCCCCCCTCCCCCCACACACATACAATGGGAAAGCCTCTTTCCCATGTACAGTATGTCCAGAAAGATCGTCGTACACCGGAAAGTCAGTTATTTTACATAATAACATAGCTTTCAGATTGAAACTTTCCTTCTTATAACCATCAAACACTGGTATCCCTCTTTCCCACAGAATATTTAGATCATCTAGAAGTGGTTCCAAATACACATCTATGTCATTTCCAGGTTGTCGAGGGCTAGATATCAACAAAAACAACATCAGATACTTCCGTTTCATGCAAACCCATGGAGGCAAATTATAGATGGCCAACACAACTGGCCAAGTACTGTGTTGGGTACTCATGTTTCCATGAGGGTTCATTCCATATGTGGAGAGCGCTAGACGCAAGTTCCTTGCTTCTTTGGCGAAGTCAAGATATTTAGCGTCAAACTCTTTCCACAGTTGACCATCCGTGTAACACCCCCATACTCCAAGTGCCTTACCAGGACCACTCAGGTATGAAGACATCACCATCTCGGTCGCCCGAGGTATGATAATCAAATAGACAAAACATAAACAACGTTTATTATAAATAGTTTAATGAATAAATACAATCCTCAAAACCAAACCAAAGTACGATACAATATTCTCAAATGACTGTTCTAACTGAAACGTAAATAAACTAAGGCTACAGCGGAAGACTCCTATCATCATGTCATGGCATCCCAGCTATCCCAGTACTCATCTCAATACCTGCTCAAGATCTGCTCACCATCCCCGAATGGATCACCGCAGGTTTACAAAACAACACCGGGGTCAGTACTAATCACACAATCAATATAGATAACAATAATAAGATAAACAGACAGCTGAACTGTCACACACACACACACACACACACACCACCAACTCCCATCATCTCAATCTTGACCGTCCACTTGGACCCCGCCACGCCGGGGGGACCGCAGCCGTTCCCACCTAAGCCCCGCTCATCATACGAGCGATAACCCTATCCCATTAATGTGCACATCCCCTTCCGTGGCGGGTGATCGAGGCCATTTCGTGTTCACAATTAAGTATATGTGGTCGTTGGTCAATGGTCGATACAAAACACAATTTATACTTCACAAACAACTCTACAATTAGTAAAGAGGCAAGTAAAGGTCGGATCCCAAGGGACAGGTATTGAAATGAGAATTCTATTGTAACTAGTAGTGTCTAGGGGATGTCACAAATTGGGTTGATGTAGAAGGTTACTAAACTAAAATAACAATGAAAATAAATTAGCAAGATGAATAAAATAAGGGGTGTAAACAATTGATTAAAGGCACTAGGGTGTCATGGGATCATAGGGGAATCATGGGATATGATCATACAAACATGTTCTCAAATTATAAGCAAGCAATTATTGTTGTGATGGATTGAGTTGGGTTATATCTTACAATCCTAGGAAAGTTTGGGTCCCGGAGCCGAATCGATTAGATTGTACAACACCTACAAGTTGACTTAATCTTTCCTACTCAACACATGCATGGTCTAACAAGACTCGAGTTGGGTTATGTCTTACAAGTCTCATTAAAAAGATAGGAGATGATAGTAAATGCAAGGATTCATAGGCTTAGCATTTCATCAAATATAACATGTGCATGTATTAAGATCAAAACAAGCAAGCAAATAAGATATGAAAGCATATTAATTTAAGCATGAATCATTCCCCATGTTGGTTTCCCCTAATCACCCATTAAACCCTAGCTAAGAGACTACTCACTCATTATCATGTTGATCATGCTAGCAAGGTTGTCAATCATACCAACAATATGAAACATGATGAATAAATGAAAGTAATTAACAATAATTAAAAAGGGATTAAGAGATTATACCTACTAATGATTCCAAAATAATAATGCAAAGAATAATAGAAGAACTTGATGATTGATGGAAGGTTGTCAATCTCCCAATAAACCCAATAATCTTCTAATTACCCAAAATAAAGGAAGAACAAGAGAGAGATTAAAGAACTAAAACTTGGATTAAAACTTGATTAATACTTGATTACAATATTGAATAGAGATTTGATTGATATTAACTACTCTAAATATTGATAAGAAGAACATGCTCCTCTAATTAGACTAATGGGGTATTTATAGTGAAAATTAGGGAGGATGCATTAGGGTTAACTAAGGGCTAAACTAGTAATTACACTTTTTAAGTTGAGCAAGGAGGACCCGGTATTTTCTGAGAGAAGGGCTTCTCTTTTCGTAGCTCGAAGAATGAAATCCGTCTTTGTCTGAGAATCCGTGCGGATTAGAGTCGGGACGGCCGGATTTGGGCTGTGCAATCCGAGCGGATTCAGGAGAGGGACGCTCGGATTGTTGAGGGGGAATCCGAGCGGATTCCAAGGAGGGACGCTCGGATTGTGCTGGCTGGACGGACGGATTATCCGCAATCCGTTCGGATTGTTGGTCGGCTTCAATTCTTCTTCTTTTCTTCCCTTTTCTTCATAAATTCCTTGGGGATTTCCTTGGGGACGCAAGGATCCTTTCTCAACATTGTTCTTCTACTATAATATGTACAAAGGCCTTCTAGTCTTGTCTCTTCTTGATGCTTGGTCATTGAATACAATCAATTTAGCCTCGTTTTGCCATGAAAATGCAAGATTCTTACTCCTTTCCTACCAAGGGATCAAAATCTCAAAGAATATGCAAAACAAAGAACTAGAGATAAGAAATGACCCAAATAGGCACTAAAAAGCATGGAAACAATGGTAATTCGGGGGCTAAATATGCGCCAATTACGGTCACATCAAATATCCCCAAACCAAACCTTTGCTCGTCCCGAGTAAAGAGGTGACAAAGACTAGGACCAAAACTAACCTATCCTAATAATAATAGCCGATATGAGACAATTAGCGGGTCTCACTCCGCCCCTTCAACTCACAACAAGACAACCATGAGGTAGGATGCCTTCTTGCAAGGCAAGGTGGGTCTTGCCAAAATGGCGACACATCCAATCATTAAAGCACATAAAATCACATAATGGATGCATCTACAAAAAGAATAGCCACTTTCCTCATCTAAGTGGCGGAAATTATCTACAAGGGAAGCAATTCAAGGGTACACAATCCTTCATAGATGCAATTTATTCAAACTACTAAGCCTAGAAGGATACCAATAAATCACCTCCAAAGTGTGTCAAGCTAGGGTACCTTTGTCCTCAATCGTTAAATGCTTTTGTCAAGAGTAGACTCCCTATAGTGTTAGAAACACTGGAGGATCGCGGAATTCCCCCTCTTGCGTAGACAAGAAGAAGGGTCGTCCCCTCTCTACCATGCACAAAAATGGGTATGATGGATGAAGGGATCAATAGATATTTGAGTTTCACTTTGGGAGTTTGCTTTTGTTTTTGTTTTTCCCCCCAATTTCATGTGGCATTTGACATTTGAGAACACTTTCTTTTTGCCATTTCTTTTTGATTTTTGGCATTTCAATACTTGACAACTTTTTTGCATTTCTTTTTGAACATTTTCAAAGTCACCCCAATTAGTAACGAGGGTGCCTTGTATTTGAAGCTTAGGAGTCTATTTTTGCTCCTCTTTTCTTTTGATGCATTTTTGCAAACTTTCTTTCACTTTTCATTTCATTGAACTCAAATTTTTGAACAATTTCTTTTTGTGCCCATTCCCTTTGATGACAAAAATATGGTAGAACATGGACGAATGATAGATGTATGGATGGTTTCAAGGGTCACCTTGGAATAAACGGTAGCCAAGGAATTATCACACCACAAGGTACTCTTGACTAGGCCTTAATCCATGGGTCAAAGGATACTAGCATGACACATCCTAAGGTGTTTTACAAGCATTCTAACAAGCAAAGTCTTAAGAATAAAAAGCATCTATTAGGGCCTATATACACTTGTCAAGCTTCCCAAATAGACGGTTTCGCAAAATTTTTCTAATATGCAACTACATGCCATGATGCAACTATCATATATACATCCTAATGCAAATGTTTCTACCAACTAATATGTGATATAAACTAAATGCAAGTCCTAAGTTCACATTGTTTTTACCGCATCAATCAAAATAAAGCCACATAGTCATTAACATAAAGAGGAAAAAGGAGATTGGAAAGATCATACCATGCGGTCTTCAATATCCTCATGTCTCGGATGTGGCGTAGTCAATCAATGTGAACAAACATAATATATACAAGACAATATATACAAAGGAAATGAACTTGTTTTTGGATTTTTCAATTTTTCAATTTTTATGATTTTTGAAATTTTTCAATTTTTATGGGTTTTTGAATAAAAGTTAAGTGTTAGAATTCCCATCCCCACACTAATATGGGCATTGTCCTCAATGGCCAAAATGATGGAAATTATGCAAAGATGATGCATGATTTCTATACTAAATGCAATTCTACACTAAGCTATACTACATGATGCATGGTTTTTGTTATGACGGAGAGGATAATTTAAATTACCTCCCGTTGTGTATGCATCAACTTCCCCAAACCAAATGAGACACTATTGCTAATGTCAAAGCATTGGGGTAGTTCATGCACACACTATGCTATGCATGAAACTAGATTGTCATTTTGGATTTTACAAATGGGAACAATAAAGAACACCTCAATGGTACCGAGGTGTGAGTCCTTTGATGTTGCTAGGACTAAACCAACAATGATCAAAATGAAATAAAATACAAAGAGATATAGACACAAACCATGGGAGTGTAGGAGTCTCCAAGGCTTGCTAGTCCTCCATCATGCTATCATCATCATCACTTCCCTCATGAGAAGTGGTCACATTGCCACTTTCCTTGTCACCTTCTTCTTCACTTTCTCCATCATCTTGTTCATCATCATCTTCACCATCTCTTTCTTAATCTCCACTTGCTTCTTCCTCAACATTATCATCAATTTCTTCACCATTTCCAACAACCTCATTGTCTTCCACCACGTCCCTAGATGCACCCGGAAACAAGGCTTCTTTATCCGCCCAACTAGGCAAAGGACAAGATGGATCAAGGAGTCCTTGCCTAGCTAAATGTAGGAGGGGAGGATATTGAGCCAAATATGCATTCTTCCGATCTTCATAAGCTTGCTTGTGCATGGCTTGCATAAGAAGAGTGACATAGTCTTTCCCAATTTCAACTCCTTCCGGTTTGAACTCTTCATACACAAAGGGGTAAGGCGGTATAACAATGGAAGAGGAGGGGGTTTCATGATCACCCTTTTGTTGTTGAATGATGTACTCGGCTTCTTCGGATAGGGGAAGTAGATAGTTGGTCCGGTGGACACTTAGGCGACAAATCTTCGAGGGTAAGGTGAACGATCTAGCTTCACTTGTTAGCCATCCATATTTAGTGTCAAGGGGGTTATGGGCAACCCACTTGAACTTGTTAATCATAATGTGCATATTAATAAGATGGCCACCTTCCTTTGCCTTGTACTTGCTATCCTTATTGAAATTAGGATCAAAGTGCTTGGCTAGGACCGTGACTAGGCCGCCATTAACAATAACGGTCGTACCCTTCTTCCCATTATCAACATTAAGCCATCTATCAACCAATAGCCTCAAAGAATTGAAAGGCTTGGTGTGAATTCTTCCGACATTCAAAGCCGATTCAAGGAGGATAAAATCAAGTCTTGTGAAATGATTGGTGTCTTTCCTAGCAATTATGGTATTTCCCACAACTTTGTGCCATACTCTTATGCCCGGATGATGGACCAAAAGAGCACGACAAGCATGAAAATCATCAAATTTCTTCCCGGAGATTGCCTCCCAAAGAGGCTCGGGGTCATACTTTCCATAATGCTTAAGATATCTTGATTCATCGCTAAGACCCAAAATTTCACCTAATTCCTTAAAGGTAATGCGTCTACTAATGTTAGCTAGACGAAACTCAAGATTTTCCCTATTCTCAACTTTGGTAACTTTTAAAGAACTTAAGAATTCCAAGACAAGGGAAGGGTATGTCGATTCCTTTGTTTCAAACAATTTCTTCAAACCCATGGCATTGAAAAAGGCTTTTGTTTGTTCAAGAACACCCAATTTCTCTAAGGCATCTTCACATATGAATTTGGTGGATTGAATTGATTTCATAGCAAACTTGACGAATGTATTTCTATGGGTATCGGAAATAAAAGTTACCTCCGGATAATGTAAGAGTTGATCGATTACCGGAGTAGAAGGTGATGCTCCCATAGAAATTTGTTGTTGTTGTGGTTGCACTTCCAAGTTTGGTGTTGATACCACCATTGCCAAAGCTTTCTTTGTTTGGAGAGCTTTTTGCCTTTGAGAGAGAGCCTTTGCCTTTGGTGCCTTTGTTGCTCCCTTTGTCCTTGCCATTTGATGAACTAACCAAGAAAAGAATCAAAAATCTTCAATTTGTAGAATGCCCAAATCGATTTGAAGGTGAAAGGCTTTGCCTTTATGAAATCAAAAATCGACTCAAAGGTTGAAGATTTTGTTCTTGGTTTTGATTTTTATTGGAGATGGAGTGATTGATTTGTTGTTTAAGGATGGTTTGATTTGATTTTGGTGGATTTTGTTGAGGGTTTTTGTTTTTGTGATGGAGAGGATGAGGGTTTTGATGTTGTGGGTAGTGTTTATGAATGAATGAGTGAAGGAATGAAGGTGGGAGGGTATTTAAAGAAGTCGGAATTTTCGAAAACGCAGAGGCAATCCGTGCGGATTAGGCCCAATCCGTGCGGATTCTGCAGCTTCAAAATTTTCACAAGCTCGCCTAAAGACGGGCGGATTCTGGGGAATCCGCTCGGATTCTTCTGTGATGGGACGGGCGGATTTGCTGCAGGACGGACGGATTTCAGTCCAGAGAAATTTCTTTGTTTTCTTCAGCTGCAAAGACGGGCGTCTTCTTCACAAGACGGACGGATTCTATGAGACGGGCGTCTTTCCAGAAATCCGCTCGGATTCTTTAACGATCAAGAATTCTCAATTTTCAGCTCAGCTCGGGACGGGCGTCTTCTCGGCGGGACGCTTGGATTGTTGAAGACGGGCGGATTTTGTACAATCTGCTCGGATTACTGTCCTTTGTACCGGATTCATTCCATTCGTGCACAATGCATTTCCCTTTACCATTCTTCCATTCTTCTTCATTTCTTGTGTTCTTCATTGTGGGGGCACTACTAAGGCATGAATAGCCTAGGCAATTTCCATCCCCACACTAAGGTAAAGCACTACACATCAATTGAAGTCATTAGTCCCTCCCTCACTTCTCTCTTACATGACAATTATTTTGATCAAAGTAAATAAAAATCCAAAAATGACAAAAAATGCAATACAAAAATTGAAATGTAAATTAGGGAGTTAGAAATATTTACAAGTGGTGGTTTAGGGAGGACTCCACCAAACTCTCATTCTTGATGAGATGTCAAGGGGGCATGTTCAAGGTGTTGTTGATGTTGCTCAACACCTTGAAGAAGTAATCAAAAGCTTGTTCATTATTGTGGTAGAGGTCTTCAATAGACCGTGGCCCTTGTTGTTGATCATGATCGATGGCATGCCCAATGTAGGGATTAAAAATCCCTTCAAACTCGTCGTCCCAAAGACCACAAACTTCATTGAGTTGATCATTGAAAATCTCTTCTTAGATGGAGACAACTCTCCCAATTTATTTTCTTGGCCAATGAGGCCATCCTCTTCTTCCTTGGTTGATTTTGATGAGCCTTGCAAGCTCTCCTTGTCACAATTCACTTGCTCTTTGAATGGAGCATCTTCATCTTTCTTCTTCCATTGGAGTTCCGATTTCTTCCTTTCATCTTTCCGGCTATAATGATCAATCATGAAACATGGCTCATGCAAACGAGGAGCTCTCATGGTTTTGTCAAGATTAAAAGTTATGCTTTCATCTCCCACTTTTAGAGTGAGCTCTCCATGTTTCACATCAATCACCGCACCCGCGGTGTGTAGGAAGGGTCTTCCTAAGATGATAGGAATGTTGGAATCTTCTTCCATATCAACAATGACAAAGTCAACCGGGATGAAAAACTTCCCAATTCGCACGGGGACATCTTCCCATATCCCTAATGGTGTCTTCGTCGATCTATCGGCCATTTGGAGTGTGATATTGGTGCATTTAAGCTCTCCCATTCCCAACCTTTTACTTACCGAGTACGGCATGACACTCACACTAGCCCCTAGATCGCATAAGGCTTTGTTGATCGTCGTGTCGCCAATGGTACACGGTATTGAGAAGCTTCCCGGATCCTTTAACTTTGGAGGTGAACTCCCTTGAGGTATTGCACTACTCACCTTAGTGAAGGCGATAGTCTCAAGTTTCAGGATCGACTTCTTCTTTGTGAGGATATCTTTCATATACTTTGCATAGGCCGGAACGTGATTGATTAATTCCGTGAAAGGAATTGAGACTTCTAAATTCTTCACAATGTCCATGAACTTTCCAAGTTGATCATCAAATTTAGGCTTGGCTTGACGACTTGGAAAAGGAAGTCTAATCACAATGGGCTCCTTCTCTTTGGCCTTGTCTTCATTTTTCTTTGAACTTTCTTCTTTTGATGATTCCCCTTCTTTGGGGCTTTGCACAATTTCTTCCTTTTCACTAGCTTGCACAACTTCATCCTCAACTTGCTTCTTCGGTGCCTCATACCTTGTACCACTTCTCAAGTGAATGGCACTAACCGTTTCATGTCTAGGGGGATTACTTTGAGGTGGTAATTGCCCCTTTTGTCTTTGTGAGCTTGAAGATGCTAGTTGAGTCAATTGTGTTTCCAACATCTTGGTGTGAGCTAGAATGTTGTTGATGGTGGTGTCTTTTGCTTGGCTATCTTTTTGCATTTGAGTGAAAAATTATTGTTGATTCTTTTGCATTTGGATGACCGCTTTTTGGACATCAAAACCTTGGTCATTTTGGTGATTGTATGGCTTTTGATTTTGGTAACCTTGGTTTTGATTGTAAAAGGGTCTTTGATTTTGGTTTCTCATGGGTGGTGGAGTGTATGTTGTTTGAGGGTTTTGAACATTTTGGCTTTTGTATGAGAGATTTGGATGGAACTTGGTGTTTTCATTGTAAAAATTTGAATAAGGGGTACCACTTTTGTAAGCTTGGAAAGCATTAACTTGTTCGGTTGTTCCCCTACACTCACTTGGGTCATGACCCAAAGTTCCACAATTCTCACATATCCCACTTGGGATTGATGAGGATGCCGTCATGGCATTGACATGATGCTTTGATGATTTTGAGTTTTCCTCAAGTCTAGCCATAGCTTGTTCAAATTTCAAGTTGATTGTGTCAATGTGAGCACTAAGTTGAGCACCCAATTGAGTAACGGAGTCCACTTCATACTTTCCTCCTCTAGTAGCCTTGCGAGGTCTACTATATTGTGAATTATGGACCGCCATTTCCTCAATCTTGTTCCATGTTTGATTGTCATCAACTTCGGTGAACATTCCATTTGATCCCATATTGAGAATGTTCCTTGAATCTTCATATAAACCATTCCAAAATTGTTGTACCAAAAACCATTCGCTAAGTCCATGGCGAGGACATGAGTGACAAACACCTTTGAACCGCCCCCAAGCTTCATACAAAGATTCTTCATCCCTTTGCTTAAAACCCGTAATTTGAGCTCTTAGCTTGTTAGTCTTTTCCGGTGGGTAGAATTTTTTGTAGAAAGCTAGAGCTAACTTCTTCCAAGAATCTATTCCAAGGGTGGCCTTATCAAGGCCCTTCAACCATTGCTTTGCGGTGCCGATTAACGAAAAAGGAAATAAGACCCATCTAATTTGGTCTTGAGTCACGCCCGTTTGAGAGATAGCATCACAATAATCACAAAAGGTTTCCATATGAGAATGAGGGTCTTCACTTGGCATCCCCCCAAATTGGCTCCTCTCAACTAATTGGATGAAGGCGGACTTGGCAATAAAATTTCCGGTGAGATGTTGCGGTGAAGGAGTACCATTTGGTAGATTCTCCTCGGTGGGTATAGAGTGTGACGAGAATTTAGGCATTGTAGGTGGATTTTGTGGGATATTGTTTAATGGGTTCTCTTCTCCTTCTATTGCGAAAGGATTGACAAACTCACTAGTGGGTTGAACAACTTCACCAACACCTCTCAAATTCCTCCTAACAAGTCTCCTATTATTCGTCAAGGTTCTTTCGATTTCACGGTCAAAAGGTAACAAATCACTTTGTAACCTTCTAGACATGCAAAATATCAAACATCTCAAAAACAATTAGAACAAACCTTGAGGAGTTCTACTTCCCCAAGGTGAAGAAAGACACAACTAATAACAATAAAAGAAATCTTAAATCAATTTAAACACCGTCCCCCAAAACGCCCATTTTTGATCAAGGCCATTTCGTGTTCACAATTAAGTATATGTGGTCGTTGGTCAATGGTCGATACAAAACACAATTTATACTTCACAAACAACTCTACAATTAGTAAAGAGGCAAGTAAAGGTCGGATCCCAAGGGACGGGTATTGAAATGAGAATTCTATTGTAACTAGTAGTGTCTAGGGGTGTCACAAATTGGGTTGATGTAGAAGGTTACTAAACTAAAATAACAATGAAAATAAACTAGCAAGATGAATAAAATAAGGGGTGTAAACAATTGATTAAAGGCACTAGGGTGTCATGGGATCATAGGGGAATCATGGGATATGATCATACAAACATGTTCTCAAATTATAAGCAAGCAATTATTGTTGTGATGGATTGAGTTGGGTTATATCTTACAATCCTAGGAAAGTTTGGGTCCCGGAGCCGAATCGATTAGATTGTACAACACCTACAAGTTGACTTAATCTTTCCTACTCATCACATGCATGGTCTAACAAGACTCGAGTTGGGTTATGTCTTACAAGTCTCATTAAAAAGATAGGAGATGATAGTAAATGCAAGGATTCATAGGCTTAGCATTTCATCAAATATAACATGTGCATGTATTAAGATCAAAACAAGCAAGCAAATAAGATATGAAAGCATATTAATTTAAGCATGAATCATTCCCCATGTTGGTTTCCCCTAATCACCCATTAAACCCTAGCTAAGAGACTACTCACTCATTATCATGTTGATCATGCTAGCAAGGTTGTCAATCATACCAACAATATGAAACATGATGAATAAATAAAAGTAATTAACAATAATTAAAAAGGGATTAAGAGATTATACCTACTAATGATTCCAAAATAATAATGCAAAGAATAATAGAAGAACTTGATGATTGATGGAAGGTTGTCAATCTCCCAATAAACCCAATAATCTTCTAATTACCCAAAATAAAGGAAGAACAAGAGAGAGATTAAAGAACTAAAACTTGGATTAAAGCTTGATTAATACTTGATTACAATATTGAAGAGAGATTTGATTGATATTAACAACTCTAAATATTGATAAGAAGAACATGCTCCTCTAATTAGACTAATGGGGTATTTATAGTGAAAATTAGGGAGGATGCATTAGGGTTAACTAAGGGCTAAACTAGTAATTACACTTTTTAAGTTGAGCAAGGAGGACCCGGTATTTTCTGAGAGAAGGGCTTCTCTTTTCGTAGCTCGAAGAATGAAATCCGTGTTGTACAGGAATCCGTGCGGATTAGAGTCGGGACGGCCGGATTTGAGCTGTGCAATCCGAGCGGATTCAGGAGAGGGACGCTCGGATTGTTGAGGGGGAATCCGAGCGGATTCCAAGAAGGGACGCTCGGATTGTGCTGGCTGGACGGACGGATTGTCTGCAATCCGTTCGGATTGTTGATCAGCTTCAATTCTTCTTCTTTTCTTCCCTTTTCTTCATAAATTCCTTGGGGATTTCCTTGGGGACGCAAGGATCCTTTCTCAACATTGCTCTTCTACTATAATATGTACAAAGGCCTTCTAGTCTTGTCTCTTCTTGATGCTTGGTCATTGAATACAATCAATTTAGCCTCGTTTTGCCATGAAAATGCAAGATTCTTACTCCTTTCCTACCAAGGGATCAAAATCTCAAAGAATATGCAAAACAAAGAACTAGAGATAAGAAATGACCCAAATAGGCACTAAAAAGCATGGAAACAATGGTAATTCGGGGGCTAAATATGCGCCAATTACGGTCACATCAGCGGGTTCCACGGAGGGCGAAACTAGGCCGTGAAGTCACTCCCGCAAGTGACCCCACTCAGCCGAGAACGCATTTCGAGAACCGTCAACAGCAATCACAACCACAAACACAGTACAATCATCATATCAAACAACTAACTACAGCACATCACCAATATCCCATTATGGGACTAATACTGAGTAGGAAATCCTACCTGGAAAGCACAACAAGCAGACGGTATCTACAGCTGTATCAAAACGCCTCTTCTACGAATCCTCCTCCTAACACATCACACATAAAGACTACACATCACATACTACTCATAAAAACCCCCAATCCCTAAATTAGGGTTTAACTAATCTTAACAAAGCATTATAAAAATTACGTTAAAAGCTTACCCTCGACGCAAGGAACTCAACGATACGAACTACGACACGAACTGACCGTCTGAACTCCGGGAATTGCTAAGAATGCGATTAGGAAGATGGAGTGGCTGCTTTCTTACTTAAACAGGGTTTTAGGTTTTGTAAAAGTGATTTAAAACAATGACGATTATGTTTAAATACCTTAATCGCATAATTAACAAAACCCGAGAAAACTCCCCGTAAAACCGGACACTCGATCGAGTACCCAAGGTACTCGATCGAGTACCCCCTTACTCGATCGAGTACCCCAGCTACTCGATCGAGTACCCAACAGGTCAGAAACTATTTTATTTCGCAACTTGCCCTTACTCGACAGAGTAAGGGCTACTGGATAGAGTACCCCAAGACTTATAAATACGGAGTATTACAGTCTTCCCTCCTTAAAAGGAGCTTCGTCCCTGAAGTTCAAACCACTACTAAACAAAGGTACTCCCCTAACATTCCCAACTCAGCAACCGAACAGAAAACATGATACTAACCCAACTTATCCCGACAAACATCCCGACACAACATATAAAAGGTGTATAAAACTCTTAAAAACTGCTCGCGATCATCTCCTACCCCCCTAAAAGAAACAAGGTTACGACCTCGTAACCATACATACCTGATCAAAGAGGAAAGGGTAACGCTCTTTCATGATATCCTCTGCCTCTCATGTAGCTTCCTCGGTCTCGTGGTTAGACCAAAGGATCTTAAGCAAAACTGTCTCACCACTCCTGGTCTTTCTAACCTTTCGGTCTAGAATCTGCTTAGGCACCTCAAGATATGATAAGGACTCATCTAGCTCTAAGCTCTCTGCCTCCAACACATGTGACGGGTCGCTCACATACTTCCGCAGCTGCGATACATGAAACACATTATGCACTCTCTCTAACGCAGCTGGTAACGCCAGTCGATAAGCAACTTCCCCAACTCGCTCTAAGATCTCATAAGGCCCTATAAACTTCTGACTTAGCTTGCCTTTCTTCCCAAATCTCATAACTCCACGCATCGGAGACACTTTCAGAAGAACCTTGTCCCCAACTTGAAACTCTATGTCCCGACGGTGTAGATGTGCATAACTCTTTTGTCGATCTTGGGCTGCTCTCATTCGTTCCCTGATCATCTTAATCTGTTCCACCATCTCATGCACCATCTCTGGTCCTAAAACCACTGCCTCAGCACTATCGTCCCAACAGATTGGACTCCTACATCTCCTCCCATACAAAGCCTCAAACGGTGCCATACCAATACTGGTGTGATAGCTGTAGTTGTAAGAAAATTCAGTCAGGTCCAAACACCCCCATACTCCAAGTGCCTTACCATGACCACTCAGGTATGAAGACATCACCATCTCGGTCGCCCGAGGTATGATAATCAAATAGACAAAACAGAAACAACGTTTATTATAAATAGTTTAATGAATAAATACAATCCTCAAAACCAAACCAAAGTACGATACAATATTCTCAAATGACTGTTCTAACTGAAACGTAAATAAACTAAGGCTACAGCGGAAGACTCCTATCATCATGTCATGGCATCCCAGCTATCCCAGTACTCATCTCAATACCTGCTCAAGATCTGCTCACCATCCCCGAATGGATCACCGCAGGTTTACAAAACAACACCGGCGTCAGTACTAATCACACAATCAATATAGATAACAATAATAAGATAAACAGACAGCTGAACTGTCACACACACACACACACACACACCACCAACTCCCATCATCTCAATCTTGTCCACCCTTTGGACCACCCCCCGATGGGGGGACCGCACCCGTTCCCACCTAAGCCCCGCTCATCATACGAGCGATAACCCTGTCCCATTAATGTGCACATCCCCTTCCGTGGCGGGTTCCACGAAGGGTGAAACTAGGGCGTGAAGTCACTCCCGCAAGTGACCCCACTCAGCGGAGAACGCATCTCGAGAACCGTCAACAGCAATCACAACCACAAACACAGTACAATCATCATATCAAATAACTAACTATAGCACATCACCAATATCCCATTATGGGACTAATCTTTTGAGTAGGAAATCCTACCCGAAAGCACAACAAGCGAGACGGTATCTACAAATGTATCAAAACGCCTCTTCTACGAATCCTCCTCCTAACACATCACACATAAAGACTACACATCACATACTACTCGTAAAAACCCCCAATCCCTAAATTAGGGTTTAACTAATCTTAACAAAGCATTATAAAAATTACGTTAAAAGCTTACCCTCGACGCAAGGAACTCAACGATACGAACTACGACACGAACTGACCGTCTGAACTCCGGGAATTGCTAAGAATGCGATTAGGAAGATGGAGTGGCTGCTTTCTTTCTTAAACAGGGTTTTAGGTTTTGTAAAAGTGATTTAAAACAATGACGATTATGTTTAAATACCTTAATCGCATAATTAACAAAACCCGAGAAAACTCCCCGTAAAACCGGACACTCGATCGAGTACCCAAGGTACTCGATCGAGTACCCCCTTACTCGATCGAGTACCCCCTTACTCGATCGAGTACCCCAGCTACTCGATCGAGTACCCAACAGGTCAGAAACTATTTTATTTTGCAACTTGCCCTTACTCGACAGAGTAAGGGCTACTCGATAGAGTACCCCAAGACTTATAAATACGGAGTATTACAATCCGCTGGGTGTCTTAACTTTCCATATTCAATCCTTCCACTACTATTCCAAGTCAATATTCTCGCATCTTCTTCATTCAAATAAATTATTATGAATCTTGGTATTATTGTAAAATACCACAACACCTTAGCCGAGATCCCTTCCTTACTCTTATAACACCATACAGAGCAGCGCAGATAATATGATAATTTCTCATAATCTTTACAGTACAATATGGAGTCATTGGGACATGCATGTATTTTCTCATATTGCATGCCCAATTCTCTAATCATATTTTTAGCCTCATATGTCCGACTCAGAAGAACAATACTGTCAGGAAACATGTCACATAGCAAAGCTAGAAGATCGGTAAAACTCTTATCACTCCACCCATTTGACCCCTTCAAGTTATATAACTTTACCACCGCAAATTATTTGGTATAGTTCTTACAACCAGTAAATATAGGCATTTCAGATTGGCTCAACTTCTCAATTAAATCATCAACATTCATTTCCCCATCACCGGTAGCTTCAAAATCATCGAATCCATCATCTTCAGCAAAGTTCTCACCTAATACAACTTCAGGTGTAGGTGAATGATTGTTTACACATACATCATATCCCCCATCCCCTATATCTAAACCAGTAGCTTCAGGTGTATGATTATTTACCTCTACATCAGATTCCCAATGCTCATCCTCTAATTCTCCCTGAAAAATCCAATGCCTATAATCTCAACTGAAACTATTCTTTTCTAAGTGTATTTTGATAGGCAAAACCCTAATATTACCACATCTATTACAAGGGCAAGGAATTGATGAGTGGAGTTGAAAATTTTCACTAACGAAATTCTAAAATTCAGCAATTCCATCATTATAAATGGGATCACCAATTTCACCATCAATCATCCAAGTACGGCCTATATATAAGCCAGTAGCTATGAAAATGAGATTACCTCTTTAAGCTATAAAGATTAATGACAGCGACGATGGCAAAGATGACTTGTTCACCATCAATCATTCTATTATTAATATC
Organism: Silene latifolia; assembly: GCF_048544455.1. Taxonomy (NCBI): domain Eukaryota; kingdom Viridiplantae; phylum Streptophyta; class Magnoliopsida; order Caryophyllales; family Caryophyllaceae; genus Silene; species Silene latifolia. The sequence goes on from NC_133534.1 coordinate 82,240,784, forward strand.
TTTCAAATTTCATTTATTTTTAGAGTTGCATAATCTAACACGGTTCTTATTTGAACCGTTGTAATTATGCATGCATACATGAGGTGAGTAATGGTCAAAAAACCAATAATAATAGGGCATGACATTGGTAAAATCACAAACTTCTCAGTTTTCACAGTGGATCTGTGTTTACAATGGTTTTAAGAAAAACCGTTGTTTATTGGTGTAATACGACAACGGCTTTAAAATAACTGTTGTTGATATATGTAATATGATAACGACTTAACAAATAACCATTATCATTTTGTCTTATTATTATTATAACGGTTGCAATTCTAATTATCTTATTATACCGTTTGCAATACAACCCAAACTTATATACATACATGATTTTCATTCTTTTTTATTATTATAAGTAGAAAGTTCGTCATTATAATATCTTATTTGGTGGATTGCCTATGAGTGTAAGGAGTACCATACTCTAGGAGGACACATGAATTTTTCTAGTGATATTGTCTCTGAATTCCAAAGGATGGGGTAACAAAAAACGTAACAAATAACATAAATAATTAAACTTTAATTCAAAGAACCACCATAATCCAAATGCAACTCATAATGCCAGATAATAATTAAAGACTTAATTATTAGAATCTGAGGAAGTATTAGGATACTCTTCATGAATTTCGGTATAGATCAACTCGTAGATCGGTTCTTCATCATCAGCAGCAGCGTAGGTGGAATGGCCTCTTTGTCCCATGACATAGGCATGATGGTAAGAATGTGATGCCTCTTGTAATGTCTCAGAAGATGATGATCAAGATGGGTTGCAACCCATAGATAAGGGCCCTTTTTTCTAGCATCTGAATCGAAGTCCTCTTTCCCTACATCCTCCCCAGCAAATCTAGCTCCTAATTTTCTTGCCTGGCGAAAAATATCATGCCAGTTGGCTTCGTCAAACTCGATAAAAGCGAAGCCTACAAAACCTTGCTTGTTTGTAGACACAGGATACAGCTTTTTAACCGCAGTGAAACCGGAGTCATGAAATATTTGCATCAACCACCCAAAATCAGGGTTTAAACCTTTTCCATTCACACCATAATAAACCGGGAGATTATGGAGAATGCAAGTAAAAGGTTGTGCGTAATTAGAATGTAATTGTAGCTCTTATACACCAGCCATATTTTATTTAGAAAGAAATTTAGAGAGAAACTAAAGAGTATATGTTTGATAATTTAGATTTTGACCTAAAATATTATGAAGACATATTTATAGAATTATTTTGGTCAAATTGAATATTATTGTTCAATTTGAATATTTATTAAAGTTCTGATAAAGTTTTGTATGAAGTGGTCAAACTGAGAAATCTAATCAAATAGTGACAACGGTTGAATTCAAAAACCGTTCTTTCATAACAGAAAATGATAACGGTTATAAGAAACCCGTATCTATAACATAACAACGGGTACCACAAACCACTGTTGGTGTTAATTTAGTAACGGTTTCGAAATGCCATTTTCTTAAACTTGTAAATTTGTGTCTAAGAGTCATGTGCGACCTTAGGTTTGGGGGAGGGAGAATTAGCCAATGACGACGTGTCCTTACCTTCGGAAGGGTCTTATCACATGTTCAAAAGTGTATAATGAAGTATCAGTTATAGTACATGAAACAAACTTTCCAGTAAACCTTTCTGAATTTCCTTTGAAGGGATTCGAAGTGATTCTAGGAATGGATTGCTTAAGTAAACACAAAGCTAACGTACATTATCACCAAAAGAAAATAGCCTTGAAGGAACCCAAAGGTGCTAGGGTATCGTACAAGGGTTACTTGGTCAAACCCAAAGTGAAACTCATTACGGTAATGACTTTAAAGACGTGTTTGAAGAAGGGTTGTCCCATGCTTTTGTATCATGTGTGGGATACTAGCATGGAAAGACCACAAGCTTCAGAGATACCGGCAGTGAGAGAGTTTGAGGATGTGTTTCCGGAGGAGTTACCCGGATTACCTCTTCCAAGGGAAGTTGAATTTGAGGTCGACATAAAACCGGGTGCGGGACCAATTGGCGGATAAGGGGTACATTAGACCTAGTGTTTCACCATGGGGAGCACCGGTTCTATTTGTGAAAAAGAAGGACGGGACTTTGAGGTTATGTATCGACTATACACTACGCCAAATCTGGCCATCAATAACGAGTGTATCACAATGGTTTAATGCATTTAATAACGACACTTAGATAACCGTTTTCCAAATATTGGCAGAAACTTAGATCACGCTAATTAGAATAACGGCTTCCCTTAAAAACTATTGTTATTATAATGTGACAACGGCTTCTTAACAAACCGTTAGCAAAAACGTTTAACAGTTTCCAAAAGCTCGTTACAAATTCACTCTTATCAACGATTGTTAGACAACCGACGGAGCCTCCAACCAGAGGGCGGCAGGTGTAGGGTTGATCCTGCGATCACCACAGGGAGATCTGATAGCACAAGCAGTAAGATGTGAATTCAAGGCAACTAATAATGGAACAGAATACGAGGCCTTGATATTAGGAATGCAGCTACCTCTGTAATTAGGGGTCAGGCACCTGCACATATCCAGTGACTCTCTACTAATAGTCAACCACGTGAATGATGAATTTATAGCCGGAGATTCAAAGATGATTGCATACTTAAAAATAGAAAAAGAGCAAAAACAGAAATTCAAAACTTGCAAGCTCAAGCAGATTCCCAGGGATCAGAATGTGGAAGCAGATGCCTTAGTAACTCTGGGGGCAACGTTCAAGCCAACAGAACTATCCAGCATTCATATCGCACATATGCTAGAGCCTTATATCCAGAAGACAGATGAAATAGACAAAGGAGAACTGGAGGATCATCGGGACTAAGTGGGAGTTCAGACAGCTACGGAGGCCGGGGAAGGCTCTTAGCCAGTCGACCAGCCGTCTGATCAATCATCTGCACAGGCAGGCGACTGGGATTGGCGCACACCCTACCTAGACTGGCTGCGTCATAATAAGCTGCCAGATGACAAAAAGGAAGTGAGGACTTTAAGAGTAAAGGCCTCCAGGTTTATACTTATTGATGATGCACTATTCAGGAAGTCACTGGCAGGTCCCTACTTACGATGGCTGAACAAGGAGGAGGCGTAGACTGTGTTACATGCTCTCCACAGTGGTGAATGTGGAAACCATGCAGGGGGCAGGAGTCTGTCAAATAAAGCTCTCAGACAAGGATACTTTTGGCCCACAATGAGGGCAAATGTAACTTTCACGCACGTAAGTGTGACGCCTGCCAGCGTTCAGCACCAATGATCCATCAAACAGCAGAGCCCTTGCACCCTATCATTTCTCCCTGGCCGTTCATGACATGGGGCATGGACATAGTAGGCCCCTTACCGAGAGCCACAGGGAACAAAATGTTGGAGCTTGTGTCCTCCACAAATTAATGTGATAACATTTGTAAATCTCTTACAGGTTCACAAGGGTATACTTCGTATATTTAATCAGTTGATTAACGTTTACCTAATAACGGTTGGCTTGCTAGAAAGTTTGACGTTATTATCATACAAATGGCGGTGATCAACTGGTCCCTAAAGGTCACACCAATAGGATGTGTTTGAGAGATGTGGTTATAGAAATATGATCACATTGATGCCTAATATGACTAAACAGTTATTTAATGAATATTAAATAATATTAGTTGAGACGAATTAACTGTGAATTCGTAAATTAAATATGATAAGTTATATTTAATTAAATGTATGTAATGTTAGCTTGGACGAATTAATCTGTTAATTCGTAATTAAATGTAATCAGTTATATTTAATATCAACAAGTTGAAAGTGTCATAGTGGTAATAGTGAGGGTACACAAACCAAGAGGTCATGGGTTCGATCCTCACTAGATGACAATTTACACATTTTATACATTTTTTGTAAAAACCGAAAAAAAAGAAATGGACCTCTCTTATTTCGGTTAGCATATGGGCCGGAAAAATAAAATAAGAAAATCTACCCTAATCATCTATATACTCGGTTGTATAGGGTGATGAGGGAGAGAATTTTTAACCTAATTTTTCTACTCATTGCTTTTGCCTCTTCTCACCAGAAAAAACACAAAAACCTAAATTTTACAGAAAATTTTGGATCGATTTCTAGCATAATCAGAAGGGCATATGTCATATCGTCTTGGGTGCAACTGATAGGCGAATATCTACTTTGATATTGTTCTTAGGCCATATTTGCTAGGACCGAAGGTTATTTCTGAATCCTTTATTTTGTTTATGTATTTTATTTATGACTTGTGAGCGTCTTAATTAAATTCGTTATAATCCTTCAATTTTAAGGGAAGTATACAGATAATTTCCCACAACTGGTATCAGAGCCAAGGCCACGAATTTTAATTTTGACGATTTTCATAAAATTGTTTGTAAACAATAATTAGGGTTTGCGAGAAAAAAATGTAATCGGCTGGATTGTTTTTTGAGCCGTGGAATTTTTTTATTTTTTTTGTTTCCGTTACAGTTCACGGATGTACAGTATTTTTTTTTTTTTAAAAAAAAAAGAAAATATTCTGTTTTTTTCCATTCGTTTTTTGCTGAAAAACCGAGAACAGATTACGGGCTGTTTTTGTTTCTTTTCTCTTTTACCGAGAAAAGATAAAAAAAAAAATTCCTGTTTTGTTACTGTTCACGACAGGGCTATATAAAAAAAAAATATCTTTTTTTTTTTTTTTTGGTTTTGCCGAGACAATAAAAAAAGTAGTCTTGTTTTTGTTTTGTTTTGGCAAATTAATTATTGTGAAGCTGTTCATAATTATAAGATACCTAATTATTTTAAAGCAGTTTAAAATTTTGACGGATTGAATTCATATTACAAGTTTAATGTGAATTAAGATTAAATTTATAGTGATTATTGAGGAATTGTCACTTAATTTGATCAATTAAATAGGTGGTTTGGATAAATTAATCAACATAATTAAGGAATTGTGTCATGTATGTTTAATTTATTTTTAGTTGATGCATTTTAATTTTGTTGAATGAATCGAATGAATGAATTTATTTTACGCATTTATTTTTGCAATCGGTTGTAAATTGTAATACTTAGTGTGGCCTTAGTCAAATTATGTTTTCGTAATGAAGGAAACATGATTTTTATGTAATTATGAGATCTCGAATCTCCTTTATTTTTAGTTTGGGGTTTTGAAATTAGATTGTAATAAATAGGTTTATTATGTAATTTTAATTATTGTAATTTCAAAGAAGACTAAAGATGGAGATTTGAGCTCACTCTCGCTACATGGATCAAGATGGAACATCAAGACAAGATTCTCGGGTCCAAGGATGGATTCCAAACTTGTATTTATTGTTCGTTTTGATAGAATAGGCCACACTAGTACTTTTACTGTTTTTACGTTTTCATTATTATTGCTTTTTATTCACATGTTAGTTTATGCATCATATTCCGCCTAAAACCAAACCACCTACTACTAAAATGCATGAAAATTGACTCATATAGGTTGTATGTTAGTTTTCATGGACATACAGATGTCACAGTCTTTTTAAGCCATCACCTTAGTTTATTCAATCTCGCATGCTAGATATTAGTTCACTTAAAATGAATTAAAATAAAATTGATGGGATCTTCCTCTAAAATGGAAATTGAGATTAGTCTTTATAAGGGCAAACAACTGTGAATCTCTTCTTCGTTGGTAGGCATAATATGACCCCTTCTACGCTGGGTAAGTAGTTGTGTTGACTTAGTTGACCTCAATATCATAGTCCGAAGAGTTTCTCGTGATTATGATGGACTAAAGATAAAATTTACAGAAATTTATCGACCAAGAATTCTAACGGTAGAATTAGCTAAAAGGTTAGCTTATCAATTTACAGAGAATTGAGTCTTGGGATCATTTATATAATTCTTGAGGGAGGTCAATTGTATAAATGTTTTTGAGTCTTCGCGTTATGACAGTAGTTCATTAGACTTAAAAATATAAACGATGCACATGCTTATTATTTTTATTCTTCTTCTCGCAGTGTAGAACACGATTATTTTTTCATAATACTGTTACAACGAAATGGCTGGAAATAACGGAATCCCAATGCCTAGTGCCACACTTGATCGCGCGTCCTGGCTTAAAATTTTTATGGACCAGATGAATCAGTTCACACGTCTATAAAACGACGGGTCCAACTTTGCGGACTGGGAGGCGGCTCTACGGAATGCTGCCATTGCTGACGGTAAGCTCAAGTACTTAACTGAGCCAATACCGGTCAACCCAGGCCCCAATGCAGGAGTCAACGAGTCACTCGCTTATAGTGACTTCGTTATGGAAGCGGGTGCGATAAAGAACGTACTCATCCTTGCAATGGAAACCAATTTGCAGAGACGCTTCATTGCTCAGGGTGCAAACAAGATTTTCACCACGCTCACGAACGAGTTCTCAAAGGCACCGAGAATCGTTACTTATGAGCATAATATACCTGTCGCTTCTTTGATACGAAACTCCAGAAGGGCCAACCGGTTAGCCCACACATTCTTCACATGATTGAGAATGTCGAGAAGCTGGAGGCACTTGATTGTAAAATCAGTGAGAGCATTGTCATAGACCGAATGCTTCATTCTCTTCACGATGGTTTTGCCCTTTTCAGGGCGAACTACTACATGAATGACTTGAAAAAGAGTCCTCATGAGCTACACTCCCTTCTCGTACAGACCGAGAAGGATATGAAATTGAGTGGGAGTGTGAAGCAGGATGTTCTCACGATTTTCAACAAGGGTAAAGGTAAGGGCAAGACTCATGGCGACCTAGCTGTAGGTGATCCAAAGTTTAAGAAGCCGGGAAACGGTAAGAGTGGGCCCGGTGAGACTAGTGGCTCACAGGGCAAGGCAAAGAGCAAGGGCGGTAACATTGAGTGCCACCATTGTGACAAGACTGGACATTGGAGGAGGAATTGTCCAGTGTACCGTGAGGACATCAAAGCAGGCCGCGTCGTTCCTGTTGGTATGTCATCTTATATTCATATGATTGAGATTAACCATACAAGTTTGAACTTGGGTACTTGATCTTGGTTGTGGTTCTCATCTCGTGTAATAATTTGCAGGACCTAAAGAGCATCATACCTCTCGAAAAGGGTGATGTGGACCTGCGAGTCGGGAATGGAGCACGAGTTGCTGCAGTCTCGAAGGGAACATATGTAATCCAACTCCCTAGTGGTTTTGAGTTATTTTATATAACTGTTACTATGTACCCAGTTTATCTAAGAACATTATTTTTATTTCCGTACTCGATATAGACGGTTTTGCATTTTCAATAAAGGATAATACCTGTATTTTCTTTTAATGAAATGATTTATGGCAAAGCAGTTTCCATGAATGGAATTTACATCTTAGATCAAACCACGGAAGTATTACACGTGAATAATAAGAAAATAAAGGTTGGTGACAAAGATCAAACCTATCTATGGCATTGTCGAATAGGACACATAAATAAGAAACGCGTGAAGAAACTCGTCGATAATGGGACTATTCCCGCATTCGATTTTTCTACATATGGCACGTGTGAATCATGTCTCATTGTCAAGATGACTCGAATTTCCTTCAAAGGTGTAGGAATGCGCGCTAGTGACCTATTAGGACTCATACATACTGATGTTTGTGGACCTATGTCAATTACCGCTAAAGATGGCTATAGATATTTTATCACTTTCACAGACGATTTGAGTAGATACGGATATGTCTACTTAATGAAGCATAAAAGTGAGTCCTTTGAGAAATTCAAGGAAGACCAGAACAGGGTACAAAACCAACTGGGTAGAAAGGTTAAAGCACTCCGTTCAGATCGGGGTGGCGAATATCTTTCAAATGGGTTTGATCAACACCTTAAAGACTGTGGAATCGTTCTACATTTAACTCCACCTGGAACACCTCAATTAAATGGTGTGTCCGAACGGAGAAATCGAACCTTACTTGATATGGTTCGATCCATGATGAGTCACACGGTAGTGCCTGATTCATTATGGGGTTTTGCTCTTTGTCACCGCTCTTATACTTAACCGAAGTCCGACTAAAGTCACGACAAGACTCCATATGAAATGTGGAAGGGAACGGTCCCTAACTTGTCCTTTATTCGGGTTTGGGGCTGCGAGGCTTATGTCAAGTGGAGACACGAGGATAAGCTCGGCCCGCGATCGATCAAGACATACTTTATAGGTTATCCAAAAGGAACATTTGGTCATTACTTCTATTCGCCTACCGAACATCGAGTTTTTGTTGCGGCTAGTGCGACGTTCTTAGAGAAAGAATTTCTCGAGAACAAGACGAGTAATAGAACCTTCGAGCTGTCAGAGATTCCAGAACAAACAACTGAGGAACAGATGGAGGAAGATGTTCCTCCAACTGATGATACGGTTAACATTCCTGAGGAACCTAGAAGGTCGGGTAGAGTCTCTCATCCTCCGGACAGATACATTGGTATGGTCGAGGAGAATGACGTTTTACTCCTAGAGAGTAATGAACCCGTTACCTATAAAGTTGCTATGACCTGTTCTGACTCAAAGCTATGGCTCGAAGCCATACAATCCAAGATGGACTCTATGTGTGAGAATGACGTATGGGATCTAGTTGATTTACCTAATAAGGTAAAACCTCTACAGTGCAAATGGCTTTACAAAATAAAGCGTTATGTAGACGCGCAACCAGATACCTATAAGGCACGACTTGTGGAAAAAGGTTTCACTCAAGTGCACGGATTGCATTATGATGAGATTTTTGCACCTGTAGTCATGTTACGTTCCATTCGGATAATCTTAGCGATTGCTACATTTCATGATTATGAGATTTGGCAAATGGATGTGAAAATCGCCTTCTTAAACGGTTATTTGGAGGAAGAGTTGTACATGGTGCAGCCCGAAGGTTTCATAGATCATGAACATCCTAAGAAAGTATGCAAGCTTAAGCGTTCCATTTATGGACTTAAGCAAGCTTCTCGGAGTTGGAATCATCGTTTCGACCAGGTGATAAAAGAGTATGGTTTCACTCGATCGGTCGAAGAACCATGCTTATATATCAAGTCGAGTGGGAGCAAGATTGTATTCTTGATATTGTATGTTGATGATATACTCTTGATTGGGAATGCCATTCCTCTCCTATCTTCGGTTAAAGAATGGTTGAAGAACCATTTCCAGATGAAAGATTTGGGTGAGGCACAACGCATTTTGGGAACCCGTATCTACCGAGATAGATCACGACGGACGTTATCACTAAGTCAGGAGTCTTATTTGGATAAGATTCTTGAGAGGTTCAGCATGACCAACTCCAAGAAAGGGAACCTTCCAATGACGTCTAGGATGCAGTTGAGCAAGTCTCAGTCACCCACGACGCCTGAAGGGATTGAGCGCATGAGTCGTGTTCCTTATACATCTGCAATAGGATCAATCATGTATGCCATGATATGCACACGTCCAGACGTGTCATATGCATTGAGTATGACGAGTCGGTACCAAAAGAATCCAGGTGAAACACACTGGATAGCTGTTAAAAATATAATCAAGTACCTACGGAGGACTAAGGATAGGGTATTGACTTATGGAGGAGATACTAAGCTATGCGCAACCGGTTACGCAGATGCTAGCTTCCAAACGGATCGAGATAATTCAAAATCTCAGTCCGGGTTCGTCTTCACTCTTAATGGTGCTGCGGTCAGCTGAAAGAGTTCCAGACAGAGTGTTGTAGCAGATTCTACTACTGAATCGTTGAATTATGATAAGCATGTAGGGCACGTTAATTCCATGGGAATTAAACACATTCCTGAGTTGTAGTACTTGATTATGGATTTGATACATTATCTTTTTCATATATACTATTTATAACTTCATCGTTTTATATATAATATTTTGTTTTTCATGTGGATTTTACTGACAACATTGAACGCCACAAAATGAATTGAATTACATTTTATTTGTTTTGGTCCGTAATCGCCAATGTGAGCTGATAACTCCGGCTATTATATTGTGCAGTCGATTGATTGTGGGTTCAACGAGCCATAAGTCAAACGGTTGACTGATCGATCACAGATGCGAGATTATAACGATACCTCGTAGGACAACTTTTTGTGACAAAGTAATGGAGTCCTTAATGTTTAAAAACATTCGGTGCCAGGTCGTGGATAGGACATCCATTGTGTTCCTTGAGTCGATTCTTTTGACTATCGACTGTCTCTTGAGATTAAGGCAGTTTTTGGGTGACTTTGGTTTCTTTCTCACGGTCCGAATCGGAGGCTAAGTAGATTTTTTCTGGGTCATTTCATACTGTGCTTACATCTGCAGGATTCTAGTTGAGGAAAATATCCAACCTTTATCAGGTATAGTTATTTCTCAGGGCCACTCGAGGAGTTGTAACTGAAATGCATGGCCATGCTCGAATGTTGATTCGTTTATCAGTTAAGTTACTCTCTAGTCGGGGAAACCACTCTTGATAATCATCGCTTGTAAAATACGACCTTTGTGAATGCGGATTTGCAACTTGTTTTATATTGAGTGGGAGAAATTTTAGGATATGAGAATCGGTTATCGCACATACACTTGTGAAGACAAGTGGGAGTTTGTTGGAGCTTGTGTCCTCCACAAATTAGTGTGATAACATTTGTAAATGTCTTACAGGTTCACAAGGGTATACTTCGTATATTTAATCAGTTGATTAACGTTTACCTAATAACGGTTAGCTTGCTAGAAAGTTTGACGTTATTATCATACAGATGGCAGTGATCAACTGGTCCCTAAAGGTCACACCTATAGGATGTGTTTGAGAGATGTGGTTATAGAAATATGATCACATTGATGCCTAATATGACTAAACAGTTAGTCAATGTGTTGATGAGACAATTATTTAATGAAGATTAAATAATATTAGTTGAGACAATTAATCAGAATTCGTAAATTAAATATGATAAGTTATATTTAATTAAATGTATGTAATGTTAGCTTGGACGAATTAATCTGTTAATTCGTAATTAAATGTAATCTGTTATATTTAATATCAACAAGTTGAATGTGTCATAGTGGTAATAGTGAGGGTACACAAACCAAGAGGTCATGGGTTCGATCCTCACTAGATGACAATTTACACATTTTATACATTTTTTGTAAAAACTGAAAAAAAAAAGAAATGGACCTCTCTTATTTCGGTTAGCATATGGGCCGGAAAAATAAAATAAGAAAATCTACCCTAATCATCTATATACTCGGTTGTATAGGGTGATGAGGGAGAGAATTTTTAACCTAATTTTTCTAGTCATTGCTTTTGCCTCTTCTCATCAGAAAAAACACAAAAACCTAAATTTTACAGAAAATTTTGGATCGATTTCTAGCATAATTAGAAGGGCATATCTCATATCGTCTAGGGTGCAACTGATAGGCGAATATCTACTTTGATATTGTTCTTAGGCCATAATTGCTAGGACCGAAGGTTATTTCTGAATCCTTTATTTTGTTTATGTATTTTATTTATGACTTGTGATCGTCTTAATTAAATTCGTTATAATCCTTCAATTTTAAGGGAAGTATACAGATAATTTTCCACACAAAATATGGATGATAGCAATGACAGATTACTTCTCCAAATGGATAGAGGCGGAAGCATTCACAGAAGTAAAGGACAAACAAGTCATCTCTATCATAAAACACAATATCATCTGCAGGTTTGGTATCCCATCAGAGATCATATGTGACAATGGCTCACAGTTCATCTCCAGCGATGCTGAAGGGTACTGTGCCAGATGGAACATCACCTTGAAAAAATCAGCACCCAGGACTCCAAAGTCTAACGGCAAGCTGAGTCCAACAACAAAATTATCATGGACAATCTGAGAAGGAGGTAACAGGAGTTAGGAGGAAAGTGGGCAGATGAATTGCCACTGGTGTTATGGTCAGATAGAACGACACCAAAGATAGCAACAGGCTAAACACCCTTCAGCCTGGTGTTTGGTGTGAAAGCAGTCATTCCATCAGAAGTTCTGGTTCCCACTCACAGGTATGGATGTATGATAGGTGAACTGAATAATGCAGAGATGGTCAGAAGACAGGACACAGTAGACGAACTGAGAACAAGTGCAAAAATACGTCTGGCTGCCTACAAAGAGTCGGTGGCCAGGAGTTACAACAAGAATGTTGATGTGACCATAATTAGCGCATATTTAGCCCCCGAATTAGCCTTGTTCCCATGCTTTTTAATGCATATTTGGGTCATTTATTGTCTTTAGTTCTTTGTTTTGCATATTCTTTGAGATTTTGATCCCTTGGTAGGAAAGGAGTGCAAATCTTGCATTTTCATGGCAAAACGAGACTAAATTGATTGAATTCAATGACCAAGCATCAAGGAGAGACAAGATTAGAAGGCCTTTGTACATATTATAATAGTTGAGCAACGTTGAGGAAGGATCCTTGCATCCCCAAGGAAATCCCCAAGGATTTTATGAAGGAAAGGAAGAAAAGAAGCTGTCCAGCAACCCGTGCGGATTGACTGGAAGACGCCCGTCCTCCACAGCACAATCCGTGCGTCTACCTTCAAAGACGCCCGGGCAGTAAGCCCAGAAGACGCCCGGATTCCCTTGAAGACGCCCGGGCAGAGGCTCCTGAATCCGCCCGTCCCGTGCCTAAGACGCACGGATTCTAGTCCAGCACAAATCTGTTTCTTCAAGCTTCAAAGAAAGAAGCCCTTCCTTCGAAAAATACCGGCGTCTCCCTGCTCAATCTAAAAAGTGTAATTACTAGTTTAGCCCTTAGTTAACCCTAATGCATCCACCTAATTTCCCCTATAAATACCCCATTAGTCTAATTAGAAGAGCATGTTCTTCTTATCAATTATTAGAGTAGTTAATATCAATCAAATCTCTCTTTATTATTGTAATCAACAATTAATCAAGTTTTAATACAAGTTTCCTAGGATTGTAAGATATAACCCAACTCAATCCATCACAATAATAATTGCTTGCTTATAATTTGAGAACATGTTTGTATGATCAATTCCCATGATCCCCTATGACCCCATGATACCCTAGTGCTTTTTATCAATTGTTTACAACCCTTTTAATTCATCTTGCTTATTTATTTTCATTGCTATCTAGTTAGTGACCTTCTACATCAACCCAAATTGTGACACCCCTAAGACACCACTAGTTTCAATAGAAATCTCATCTCAATTCCCGTCCCTTGGGATCCGACCTTTACTTGCCTCTTTACTAATTTTAGAGTTGTTTGTGAAGTTATAAATTGTGTTTGATTGGATGTGTGACGACCAACTCTTATCCTATCAAAATGGCGCCGTTGCCGGGGACGGTGTTACCTTGATTTAGATTTTCTTTTATTGTTATTAGTTGTGTCTTTCTTTGCCTTGGGGAAGTAAAACTCCTCAAGGTTTGTTCTAATTGTTTTCGAGTTGTTTGATATTTTGCATGTCTAGAAGGTCACAAGGTGATTTTTTACCTTTTGATCGTGAAATTTAAAGAACTTTGACAAACAATAGATGATTTGCTAGGAGGAATTTGAGAGGTGTTAGTGAGGTTGTGGATATTCAACCAACTATTGAGTTCATCAACCCTTTTGCAAGAGAAGGTGAGGAGAACCCAACACAAAATACCACACAAAATCAACCCACAATGCCTAAGTTTTCATCACATTCCGTACCTACCGAGGAGAACCTACCCAATGGTACTCCCACACCACAACATTTGACTGGAAATTTTATTGCCAAATCCGCCTTTATCCAATTAGTCGAAAGGAGCCAATTTGAGGGGATGCCTAGTGAAGACCCTCATTCTCATATGGAAACCTTTTGTGACTATTGTGATGCGATTTCTCAAACCGGTGTAACTCAAGACCAAATTCGATGGGTCTTATTTCTTTTTTCTCTAATTGGCACCGCGAAACAATGGTTGAAGGGCCTTGATAAGGCCACTCTCGGAATTGATTCTTGGAAGAAGTTGTCTCTAGCTTTCTACAAAAAATTCTACCCACCGGAAAAGACTAACATGCTAAGAGCTCAAATTACAGGTTTTAAGCAAAGGGATGAAGAATCTTTGTATGAAGCTTGGGAGCGGTTCAAGGGAATTTGTCGCTCATGTCCTCACCATGGACTTAGCGAGTGGTTCTTGGTACAACAATTTTGGAACGGTCTATATGAAGATTCAAGGAACATTCTCAACATGGGATCAAATGGAATGTTCACCGAAGTTGATGACAATCAAACATGGAACAAAATTGAGGAAATGGCGGTCCATAACTCACAATATAGTAGACCTCGCAAGGCTACTAGAGGAGGAAAGCATGAAGTGGACTCCGTTACTCAATTGGGTGCTCAACTTAGTGCTCACATTGACACACTCAATTTGAAGTTTGAAAAAGCTATGGCTAGACTTGAAGAAGCCTCAAAATCACCAAAGCATCATGTTAATGCCATGACGGCATCCTCATCAATCCCAAGTGGGATATGTGAGAATTGTGGAACTTTTGGACATGACCAAAGTGAATGTAGGGGAACAAATGAACAAGTGAATGCTTTCCAAGCATACAAGAGTGGTACCCCTTATTCCAACTATTACAATGAAATCACAAAATTCCATCCAAATCTCTCATACAAAAGCCAAAATGTTCAAAACCCTCAAACAACATACACCCCACCTCCCATGATAAACCAAAATCAAAGACCCTTTTACAACCAAAACCAAGGTTACCAAAATCAAAATCCATACAATCACCAAAATGACCAAGGTTTTGATGTTCAAAAAGCAGTCCTCCAAATGCAAAAGAATCAACAAGAATTTTTCACTCAAATGCAAAAAGATAGTCAAGCAAAGGAAACCACCATCAACAACATTCTAGCTCACACCAAGATGTTGGAAACCCAATTGACTCAACTAGCATCTTCAAGCTCACAAAGACAAAAGGGGCAATTACCACCTCAAAGTAATCCCCCAAGACATGAAACGGTTAGTGCCATTCACTTGAGAAGTGGTACAAGGTATGAAGCACCGAAGAAGCAAGTTGAGGATGAGGTTGTGGAAGCTAGTGATAAGGAAGAAATTGTGCAAAACTCCAAAGATGGAGAATCATCAAATGAAGAAATTTCAAAGAAAAATGAAGACAAGGTCAAGGAGTAGGAGCCCATTGTGATTAGACTTCCTTTTCCAAGTCGTCAAGCCAAGCCCAAATTTGATGACCAACATGGAAAGTTTATGGAAATTGTGAAGAATTTGGAAGTATCAATTCCTTTCACGGAATTAATCAATCACGTGCCGGCCTATGCGAAATACATGAAAGACATCCTCACAAAGAAGAAGTCGATCCGGAAGCTTGAGACTATCGCCTTCACTAAGGTGAGTAGTGCAATACTTCAAGGGAGTTCACCTCCAAGCTCAAGGATCCGGGAAGCTTCTCAATACCGTGTACCATTGGCGACACCACGATCAACAAAGCCTTATGTGATCTAGGGGCTAGTGTGAGTGTTATGCCGTACTCTGTGAGTAAAAGGTTGGGGATGGGAGAGCTTAAATGCACCAATATCACACTCCAAATGGCCGATAGGTCGATAAGACACCATTAGGGATATGGGAAGATGTCCCCGTACGAATTGGCAAGTTCTTGATCCCGGTGGACTTTGTCATTGTTGATATGGAGGAAGACTCCAACATTCCAATCATTCTAGGAAGACCCTTCTTACACACCGCGGGTGCGGTGATTGATGTAAAACATGGTGAGCTCACTCTAGAAGTGGGATATGAGAGCATAACTTTTAATCTTGACAAGACTATGAGAGCTCCCCGTTTACATGAACCGTGTTTTATGATCGATCATTATTGTCGGAAGGATGAAAGGAAGG
This sequence comes from Silene latifolia, assembly GCF_048544455.1. Lineage (NCBI taxonomy): Eukaryota > Viridiplantae > Streptophyta > Magnoliopsida > Caryophyllales > Caryophyllaceae > Silene > Silene latifolia. The sequence goes on from NC_133534.1 coordinate 82,256,630, forward strand.
AGTCGGAACTCCAATGGAAGAAGAAAATTGAAGATGCTCCATTCAAAGAGCAAGTGAATTGTGACAAAGAGAGCTTGCAAAGCTCATCAAAATCAAGCAAAGAAGAAGAGGATGGCCTTATTGGCCAAGAAAAGGAAATGGGAGAGTTGTCTCCACCAAATCAAGAGATTTTCAATGATCAACTTAATGAAGTTTGTGGTCTTTGGGACGACGAATTTGAAGGGATTTTTAATCCCTACAATTTTAATGCCATCGATCAAGACCGACAACAAGGACCAAGGTCTATTGAAGACCTCTATCATGACAATGAACAACCGTTTGATTACTTTTTCAAGGTGTTGAGCAACATCAACAACACCTTGAACATGCCCCCTTGACATCTCATCAAGAATGAGAGTTTGGTGAAGTCCTCCCTAAACCACCATTTGTAAATATTTCTAACTCCCTAACTTGCATTTCAATTCTTATATTGCATTTTTTGTCATTTTTGGATTTTTATACTTTGATCAAGATAATTATCATGTTTGAGAGAAGTGAGGGAGGGACTAATAATTTCAATTAATGTGTAGTGCTTTAGCTTAGTGTGGGGATGGCAATTGCCTAGGCTATCCATGCCTTAGTAGTGCCCCCACAATGAAGAACACGAGATATGAAGAAGAATGGAAAAATGACAAGGGGTATGCAAAGTACACGGATGGAACTGAATCCGGGTAAAAAGGGGTCGAATCCGAGCGGATTCAGGAGAATCCGCCCGTCTTCAGACAATCCGGGCATATTGGGTAGAAGACGCCCGTCCACCATGAGCTGAATTTTTGAAATTTCTGACTGTCAACGAATCCGGGCGTCCTGCATTCGAATCCGCCCGTCTTCAAAAATCCGCCCATCCTGAAAGGAAGACGCCCGTCTTCTTGGCTGAGAAAAACAAGAAAAATCCCTGTAAAGGAATCCGCCCGTCTTCTGTAGAAGACGCCCGTCCCGTGTTTGCAAATCCGAGCGTCTTCACTGAAAGACGCCCGTCATTAGACGAGTTTTTCCGAATCCAGAACAGGCGAAATCCGGGCGTCCCGAGCAAAAACCGCCCGTCTTGCCCCTGCATTTCAAATTTTTCGGGTTTTATAAACCCCCTCCCACATTCATTTCTTCATTCCTTCATTCATAACACTACTCATAACTCGAAAACCCTCAATCTCTCCATCACAAAAACAAGATTCCTCAACAACATTCACCAAAATCAAATCAAAACATCCTTTTAACAACAAATCAATCACTCCTCTTTCAACAAAAATCAAAACCATGCACAAACTCTTCAACCTTTGAGTCGATTTTTGAATTCATAAAGGCAAAGCCTTTCATCTTTAAATCGATTTGGGTACACTAGAAATTGAAGATTTTCACCATTTTCTTGGTTTATTCATCAATGGCAAGGACTAAGGGAGCAACAAAAGCACCAAAGGCAAAGGCACCAAAGGCAAAGACACTCTCATCAAGACAAAAGAGTCTTCAAGCAAAGAAAGCATTGGCTGTGGTGGTAGCTAGCCCAAACTTGGAAGTGCAACAACAACAACCTCCCATGGAAGTAACAACATCCTCTACTCCGGAAATTGCTCAACTTTCGAATTATCCGGAGGTAATTTTCATTTCCAAATCCCATAGGGACACTTTTGCCAAGTTTGCTAGGAAATCATTTCTATCCACCAAGTTTATTTGTGAAGATACATTAGATAAGTTGGGTGTCCTTGAGCAAACTAGACCCTTCTTCAAAGCCATGGGGTTGGAGAAATTGTTTGAATCAAAAGAATTGACATACCCCTCCCTTACCTTAGAATTTTTGAGTTCTTTGAAAGTTAACAAGGTTGAGACCATGGAGACAATCGAGTTTCGTCTAGCTAATGTTAGTAGGCGCATCTCCTTTGAGGAAATGGGTAAAGCTTTGGGTCTTAGTGATTCTCCGAGTTATTTTAATAATGTTGGCAAGTATGACCCCGACCCTCTTTGGGAGGCGATTTCCGGAAGGAAATTTGAGGACTTTCATGCTAGTCGCGCTCTATTAGTCCACCATCCGGGCATTAGAGTGTGGCACAAGGTCATAGGGAACACCATCATTGCAAGAAAAGACACCAACCATTTCACCAAACTCGATTTTGTTCTTCTTGAGTCGGCTTTGAACATTGGAAGGGAATTCACCAAGCCTTTCAACTCTCTAAGGCTCTTGGTGGATAGATGGCTAAATATTGATTGTGGGAAGAAAGGCACCACCGTTATTGTGAATGGAGGCCTAGTCACTATCCTAGCTAAATACTTTAATCCAAACCCTCTTGACACCAAGTATGGATGGCTCACTAGTGAGGCTAGATCCTTCACTTTGCCTTCAAAGATTTGTCGATTAAGTGTCCACCGGCCCAACTATCTACTTCCCCTTTCAAAAGAGGCCGAGTACATTATCCGACAACAAAAGGGTGAAATTGAAAAGCCCTCCTTTTCCATTGTCACATCACCCTACCCTTTCGAGTACCAAGAGTTCAAGCCCGATGGCGTTGAAGCAAGAAATGATTATTTGACTTTTCTCATGCAAGAGATGCACAAGCAAGCTTTCGAGGATCGGAAAAATGCTTACTTAGCCCAATATCCACCCCTCCTTCATTTAACTAGGCAAGGACTACTTGACCCTTCATGTCCTTTGCCTAGTTGGGCGGATAGGGAAGTCTTCTTTCCGAGTGCATCTAGGGTTGTTCCGGGTGATAATGAGGTTGTTGGTAATGAAGAGGTTTATGATAACATTGATGAAGAAGCTAGAGAAGAAGGAGAAGAGGATGATGAGCAAGGTGAAGAAGAAAGTGAAGAAGAAAGTGGTGATGAGACCACTTCTAATGAGGAAGGTGATGATAATGATGATATGATGGAAGATTAGCAAGCTTTAGAGGCTCCTACCCTCCTGAGGTTTGTCTATTTCTCTCTTTGTTCTATTTATTAATCTTGATCATTGTTGGAGTAGTCCTAGCACCATTGAGGACTAACACCTCGGCCCCATTGAGGTGTTCTCATTTTATTATTTCTACCTTTCAAAATCCAAAATGACAAAATTAGTTTCATGCATTGCATAGTGTGTGCATGAACTACACCCAACCTTAGGACATTAGCAATAATGTCTAGATCGGTTTGGGGAAGTTAATGCATACACAACGGGAGGTAATCTAAATTATCCTCTCTGTCATAAACAAAAACCATGCATCATGTAGTGTAGATTAGTGTAGCTTGCATTTATTGTAGAAATCATGCATCATGTTTGCATAATTTCCCATCATTTTGGCCATTGAGGACAATGCCCATATTAGTGTGGGGATGGGGAATTCTAACTTAACTTTTATTCAAAAATCCAAAAAAATTTAAAAATTTCGAAAAACCATAAAAATTTGAAAATTGAAAAACCCAAAAACATGTTTATTTCCTTTTTAGTGTAGTCTTGTATATATTATTGTATATATGTGTTTGTTCTATCCATGTTCACATTGATTGACTACGCCACATCCGAGACATGAGGATATTGAAGACCGCATGGTATGATCTTTGAAATCTCCTTTTCTCCTCTTTATGTTAATGACTATGTGGCTTTATTTTGATTGATGCGGTATAACAATGCGAACTTAGGACTTGCATTTAATTTATATGTCATATTAGTTGATAGAATCACTTGCATTAGGATGTATATAATAGTTGCATCATGGCATATAGTGGCATTTTGATGAAATATTTTGAAAAGTGCCTAATTGAGAACTTTGACAAGAGCAACTAAGCAATTACAAATACTTTTTCAACTTTAGACTTTGCCTACTAGAATGGTTGTAAAACACCCTAGGTTGTGTTATACAAGTGTCTTTTGACCCATGACCCAAAGCCTAGTCAAGGGTTTGCATGTGAGTCACCTATTCCAACCCCGTGATGCGATGTGGACTTGGTTAACTTGTCTAGGTGACCTTGATTGACCTTGTGGTAAGGCAACCCAAAAATACTTTTCTATCAATAAGTTTGAAATGCTCATTTCGAAAATTTTGTTATGTGGAAGTAATTTATTGCTAAGGAAACCTCAAATGTTATGAAATGTTGAAATGTTGAGAAATTTAGTTGTTTTGATGGAGGCGTACCACTTCGATGTGCTTTGGAGAGGGATCCATTCAATTGGGCCCCCACACGGTTGTGAATTCAACCGCCCAGAGATAGAGTGACTATCATCCCGAAAAGCTATTGTCTAGAGGTTAACCGGTTGCCTAATAAGCGATTGGCGAAAGCAAAGGACACTAGCCCGGAAGGGACAAACCCCATCTTAAATTTTTGAAATGTGAAAGTTAAATAAGGTCAAATTTTGAATACTAATCATATCCACCCTTTGTTTATAACGATTTCAGCATTTCATTCCCAAAAAGCCTTTTGTCAAGCCACTTTGTTGAGCTTGGGACGATCCATGACCTTCACTTTTGTAGAGAATTCGAGACTTGTCATGTCATATGCTACTAGCATCATAGGGATCATCATTCCACCACCATCCGATCGCTCTTGACGAAAGCATTTGGGAATTGAGGACGAAAGTAGTCTAGTTTAACACCATTTGGAGGTGATTTAGTGCCATCCTCTTAGCCTTAGTAATTTGTTGAACTAGTATTTGTGAAGGATTATATGCTCTTAAATTTGTTCTCTCTTAGTTGCCTCCGCCACTTGATGAGGAAGTGGCTATTCCTTTTGTAGATGCATCAATTATTTGATAGTTTAAATAATGGTCCTAGTCTTTGTCACCTCTTTACTCGGGACGAGCAAAGGTTCGGTTTGGGGATATTTGATGTGACCATAATTAGCGCATATTTAGCCCCCGAATTAGCCTTGTTCCCATGCTTTTTAGTGTATATTTGGGTCATTTATTGTCTTTAGTTCTTTGTTTTGCATATTCTTTGAGATTTTGATCCCTTGGCAGGAAAGGAGTGCAAATCTTGCATTTTCATGGCAAAACGAGACTAAATTGATTGAATTCAATGACCAAGCATCAAGGAGAGACAAGATTAGAAGGCCTTTGTACATATTATAATAGTTGAGCAACGTTGAGGAAGGATCCTTGCATCCCCAAGGAAATCCCCAAGGATTTTATGAAGGAAAGGAAGAAAAGAAGCTGTCCAGCAACCCGTGCGGATTGACTGGAAGACGCCCATCCTCCACAGCACAATCCGTGCGTCTTCCTTCAAAGACGCCCGGGCAGTAAGCCCAGAAGACGCCCGGATTCCCTTGAAGACGCCCGGGCAGAGGCTCCTGAATCCGCCCGTCCCGTGTCTAAGACGCACGGATTCTAGTCCAGCACAAATCTGTTTCTTCAAGCTTCAAAGAAAGAAGCCCTTCCTTCGAAAAATACCGGCGTCTCCCTGCTCAATCTAAAAAGTGTAATTACTAGTTTAGCCCTTAGTTAACCCTAATGCATCCACCTAATTTCCCCTATAAATACCCCATTAGTCTAATTAGAAGAGCATGTTCTTCTTATCAATTATTAGAGTAGTTAATATCAATCAAATCTCTCTTTAGTATTGTAATCAACAATTAATCAAGTATTAATACAAGTTTTTTTTCCTTAATCTCTCTTTTGTTCATCCTTTATTTTGGGAAATTGAAGATTATTTGGGTTATTATTGGGAGATTGACAACCTCTCAATCAAGCATCAAGTACTTCTTTTATTCTTTGCTTTATTATTGGAATCATTAGTAGGTATAATTCTCTTAATCCCTTTTTAATTATTGTTAATTACTTTCATTTATTCATCATTTTTCCTTTTGTTGGTATGATTAACAACCTTGCTAGCATGATCAAGATGATAATGAGTGAGTAGTGACCTAGCTAGGGTTAATGGGTAATTAGGGGAAACCAACATGGGGAATGATTCATGCTTAAATTAATATGCTTTCATGGTTTATTTGCTTGCTTGTTTTGATCTCAACTCATGCACATGTTATGTTTGATGAAATGTGAGCCTATGAATCCTTGCATTTTTTTTTACCCATCACCTATCTTTTCAATGAGACTTGTAAGACTTAAACCAACTCGAGTCTCATTACATGCATGTTGTTGAGTAGGAAAGACTAAGTCGACTTGTAGGTGTTGTACAATCTAATCGATTCGGCTCCAGGACCCAAACTTTCCTAGGATTGTAAGATATAACCCAACTCAATCCATCACAACAATAATTGCTTGCTTATAATTTGAGAACATGTTTGTATGATCAATTCCCATGATTCCCCTTTGACCCCATGATACCCTAGTGCTTTTTATTAATTGTTTACAACCCTTTTAATTCATCTTGCTTATTTATTTTCATTGCTATCTAGTTAGTGACCTTCTACATCAACCTAAATTGTGACACCCCTAAGACACCACTAGTTTCAATAGAAATATCATCTCAATTCCCCTCCCTTGGGATCTGACCTTTACTTGCCTCTTTACTAATTGTAGAGTTGTTTGTGAAGTTATAAATTGTGTTTGATTGGATGTGTGACGACCAACTCTTGTCCTATCAAATGTGAAGGTTAGGCTCCTGGAGGTAGGAGACCTAGTTCTCCGTGAAGTGTTTCAAAACACTAAAAACCGAAAGGCATGTATATTCGCCTACAAATAGGAAGGACCATACCAGGTAGAAGGAGTTGTTGGCCGTGGTGCATACAAACTGATGACTATGGACGGTCAAATAATACAACGCCAATGGAACATACTTCACCTGATGAGATATTACTTTTAATAATAAGTAGATTTTAGCTTACGGAGTAATGTACCATGAAAAGCCAAATTATTTTAAGCAAAGAAATAAAAATCTGGTAGTAGGCATACTACCAATTCCATATCCTTTCCTGATATCTTTGTTTTCTTTCAAATT